>NC_056726.1:1917669784-1917794784 GCF_019279795.1 Protopterus annectens
ATACAAATCCTATTATTCACTGTGCCCACACAGTCAAAAGCATTTCTATATATTAATAAAGAAAAGAAAAGAGAGTAGAAAATAAAAGGGAGTGGGGCAGAAATAAAAAATGTAAGAGAAAGCTGTAAGAAGTATATACAATGGAATGTTACTTACTGTTTATATTAATAGAGTTAAAATAAAACATATTATTTACTCTTATTTAGTTCTGATTATTATTAGTTAAAGCATGACAGATTATTTACAAACAAGCATAAGCAGTATAATCAAGGAAGTATAATTAGAAATAGCATTTGAAGAACTTATAAACTTTTACAAGAAATAAATATGTTATTATTCTGTTAATGATATTTTCATTACTGTTCTCTCCCTGCCCTCCCCCACCCTTTACCCACTACATAATCTAAATAGAATGTCATTGTTTAAACAAAGAAAATAGTAAAAGAAGAAGGAAAAAAAAAGGTAAAGATAAAAAAATGTATCAAATTACTAACCTTACTGTTTTATGATATTTCTGAGTGCCATAGTATTTTCAGGCTGGTACAGAATTTTGTGTGCTACTATCAGCTGATTGAACAGAAGTAGGCTAGGCAGTTCTAGCCACCCGAGAAGACTGAGGTTTTGACACTGATGTGTCCTTTATGTTGAGCCTATGGCAAACCTGGCACTATGGTTGTAACAGTGAGAGAGCTCACTGAGTTCAGTATTACTCAGATTAGAGAGTATGGGGGAGGCACATAGAAGGGTAGAGAGTAGGGGTGAGCGGGCGACTGCAGTCCTAGCTAATGGAGTTAGAAAAGGTTTGCTTGTATATAATGAGCCAAGCTTCTCCTTAATGGTTTCTATAGTTTTATTGATATGCAGATACAATTTGAGATTATTGTTCACTATTACTCCTAAAAGCTTAGTATGGTCATCTGGAGAGATAGAAGTACTGTTGTTGGATGTTATGGAGAAGGAAAATGGAGTGGATCTACTGGTGGGGGTAAAGAGGAGCAGTTTAGTTTTTTTGGGATTTAACAACAGACGGTGATTAGAGGGCCAATTTTCAACTGTGTTAAATGTGTTTTGTGTTAAGGCTTGCAGTTCTAAATGGGAGGAGGCCATACAGATCAGGGTAGAATCGTCTGCATATTGAAAGCAGGTTGCATCAGCGATGGATGTATGACGAAGCTAGAAAAAAGTAGAGGACCTAGAATAGAGCCCTGTGGGACACCAAGGGTGAGAGATAGCAGGGTTGACAGTTTGCTCTGCCATAATACAGCCTGTTGTCTGCCATTCAGATAGGATAGGAACCATTGAATAGCATGGTTATCTAGGGAGATGGTTTTAGGGAATGGATGAGTATTCTGTAGTTGACCATATCAAAGGCCTTCGACTGGTCTAAAAATAGGGCTGAAAATATTCTGTTGTTGTTCCTATTTTGGAATATGTTATTTGTAAAAGAAAGGATGGCAGAGGTGATGCTGTGATGTGGCCTAAAGCCATGCTGAGAGTTGGCAAGCAGACCGTTCTGAATGAGATAGTCCATAAGCTGATTATGAAGGCACTTCTCCATTAATTTGGCTAGTGGTGAGAGAATGGCAATGGGTCTGTAGCTGGACAGTTCTGTTGAACTTCCACCTTTATGGAGTGGGATAACATGGGATATTTTCCAGATTGAGGGGATAGTTCCATCAGTTAGTGTTCTACTGATTAGGAAAGAGATGGGGAATGCTATGGCGTCGGCAGCTTTCTATAGGTACTCTGCAGGAAGGAGCGCAGCAGAAAAGGTGGATGGTTTTAGTATTTTAATAAGGGATTGGATAAAAGTGGTAGAGACAGGTTGGAAGTTAAGGGGGGATGAGAAGTAGGTTTGTTAGTGGTAGAGTTAGAGTGGGTGGAAGTAAGTTGGTTAGCTAAGGACTAAATAGTTTCAGAGAAAAGGTTACTAAAGGCAGTGGCAACGGTTTCTGCGGATTTATGGGTGTAGTTTGATGGGGATGGGATAGTAGACTGTCCTGGATGAAGAAGTCGGTTAATACCCACCCAAAATTTTTGGGGATTGTTTTAGTGTTTAAATTGGAGGTTCTGGTAGTAGTTTATTTTTTGTCTAGCAAAATGAGGCTTTTTTGTATAATTTCTAAGTTGACGATATCTCACTTGGTCGAGGGGAGCTTTAGTTGTTTGCTATTTGGTCCAGGCTATATTTCTAAGTTTGATTTTTATCTTAGTTTCCCTTGTGAGCCATGGAGCAGTATTAGATTTAGTCTTTATAGTACGTGCAGGAGCATGGGAGTCAAGGATGCTCAGGAATTTATTGTTAAAGAAAGTTACGTCTTCATCTAATGGTAGATTTTTTAGGACTGACCAGCTGACCGATTTCAGTTAATTTAGGAAGTTAGTAGGATTGACATTTTTATTATTTCTGATTGTTTTTTACGTAGTCTTGTGGTGGGTTTCTGCCTTATGCTTAATAATATAAGTTAGTGAATGATCACTTAGATCATCGGGGGGAGTTCCAGCTGTATACAAGCTTGGGTGAATGTTGATAAGAACCCAATCTAAGATACTTTCCCTATTGGTGGATTTACTAATCCTAGTGGGAGAGGTTATTATTTGTGTGAACTGAAACAGATTTATATGGGTGACAGGGCATTCAGCTGAGCAGGTGTACCATTCAGTATTAAAGTCTCCAAGAACAAAGGTTTCTTGGGGTTAGGTGGTGAATAACCACTGGAGGATAACTTCCAGAGTGCTTATTTTATTGCCTGGGGGAATGTAGACACAGACAATATTTATACTGTTATTATTGTTAATTTGCAGTTTCGTAATGAGGATTTCTGTATTATTAAATGAGGGCTGTTGAACTGGATCTCTATTAACACTTAATGTATTTTTATAAAGAACTGGTATCCCATATCCCTTCTTAGCTGTTCGGTCTAATCGGTGTATGTTGTAGCCTGGGGGTAATACCTCATTATAGGCAGTAGTAGGTTTAAGCCAGGGTTCTGTAAGACACATTATGTCTGGGGAATGAACTGCTAACTGGGCATGCAGGTTGGGAATTTTATTATTTATAATTCGAATGTTCAAGTGAAAAGTCAGGAGAGTGTTTGCAGGACTGTTAAGGGGTAGTTTATTGATGGGGTTGGTGGTGTAGGTGCTATTATCACCAGGTGGAGATGGGCCAGGGTTGGGATGGGTGTCCCCATCTGTAATGAGGTTATACTGAAATTTGATTATGAGCTTTAGAAACTTATGAATAAGTCTTAGATAGTGCTTGTCCCTTGGATTAGATTTTAAGGTTTTAATTGGGTGATGAGGGTTTGGATGTGTGGGGGATAGTTAGGTGAGCTAACTTGTAAGAGAAGTCTGGGGTGGTACTTTTACATTTTGGGTAGTGGAGTTCGTGATGGTACTGGTTTTCATAGGTGGTGAGGAGATAAAGGATGAGCATCAGGGGGAGTAGAGAAAATACTAGTGTTTTTGTTGGTGCTAGCATAGCAAGGGGCCTGGCCATTATAGGGCACAGTTTTTAACCTCATGTGCATCATGATCCATGGAGGGGTATCTATAACTAACTATGACTTTAATGGGGTCTTACCCACAGTAATCTGAACTTGGAGTAACTCCATGGAGTTGTCTAGTCTAACTAGTCGGGAGGTGAATTTATCCCTAATATAGAAAGAAGCATTGCCTCCCTTGTTTCTTACACATTCATTTTGTGGTCTAAAGGTGTGGAAGGCATTGTAGCATTGGAAGGCAGGGGTACTCTCTGAGGCCTTGAACCAGGTTTCTGTTACTACACAGAAGCCCCTAGCATTTATCAGCATAACCCTAATTTTGTTCAGGGTATCAATGAAAACTAATACTATAAGAAGGCCTTTAAGTATCTATGTATGTGGGGGTTAAGGGCTTTTTTAGTGTTCCATCTGTCCATCTAGACCAAATGTAATACTGATGTGTTGGCAGGGCAAATATTTCTAGTTAAATTTTCTGAGATGAATAAAGGCTAGATTTTTAAAAATTCTACTGTGAATGGGCTGCATGGCTATCAGTCTGATGTATTTTGCATTAGTTGGCATGATTACTTTAGGATTTGGTTTTACTGTGGCCACTTTGTTAATGCACTTGAGAGCATACTGTCAAGTTATAGGTATGCAATGATATCATGAGTCAGAAGACCTCAATATACTTTTGACCTTTAAAAAGGATATGAATCTTACAAATACAAATACAAAAATATAAAACCACAATTTTGTGAGAAACAGAAAACCTCAAAACTAGGTATTCTAACACTAAAGGAAATGTACAATCCCCTGATGTGATCCCACATTCCTGCCACTGAAATTTGCTAACTGACAATTTTGTACCTGGAAGTATTTCCCCTCATTCCAGGGTACCTTAGTCTTAGATTAATTATTTCACTTCTCTCTCTCTCTCTCTTTTCCTTCATTTAGTCTTGCTCATCTGAAGATTGAAATTGTGGTCCTCAGACTTTAAACAGGAACTCTTAAATTATCCAACATCTAATGTCTTTCAGGTTATACTGGACAGCACAATTTGTCTGCTCTCAAAAGTCATAATGTATGGCATGGCATGACAGCTAAGTTCACATATGTTAGAAACAACAGGAGAGTAATATACTGCTACTCCAATCATCCAATGAAAATTAAAGTCATTAAGCATTCCTCAAAGAATTGTGAAGTTACTTTTTGAATGCATAGCACTCCTTGCTAAGGAAGGCACTAAATAAATTCAGTAAATGTCACAGTGTCCCAGACTTTGATACATTTGCTGACATTCTGAGCTGTTTGGATAAATTGTGTTTGATTTCAGGACCAGGCTTATTCTGACCTACTGCAGAGACCCATGATAATAATGAGAGATTAATGGTGGGAGGTGTCTATGTGCCCCTATTGGCAAGTGTGTCCACGATAAAACCCAGCAGGCTTAGGTCAATATTCTATAGGTCTGCCATTGTCTACTTGTACAGCCTGGGTTACCTGGGATAGCTCACTTGTGTTAAAGCTGGACATAAAACTAATCAACCTGCAAAAAAATGAATCAAAGATTGCTACACTGAATATCATTTAATTGCCATATTGTTGCCTGGAGTTGAATAATCTGATGGCCAGCAGGGGAATGGAAAACCCATGCATCCAGATGACAAGGTGGATGGGCTGTGCAGCAAAGTTACTTGGCTTGAGATGCAGAAGATACTACCCTGGGGAGGACAGACTCAAAATGGTGTTGGAATTGTTATGAGAGAAACTGGGACAGTGAAAGCAGACCAACTGAGTAAACCTGAAATGAAGAAAGTTAAGTGCCTGTGATGGGTTGTAGGATGCATGCTGCATAACAGACAAATACTGAGGACAACAGAGCAAAAGCAAAAGTAGCCCCATTTGCAGAAAAGGTATAGGAGAACAGAGTATGGAGGCTCAGTCAAATGTGCAGGAAAGTAGAAGTTAATTTGCTAGAAAAATGAAGAAGACAAGAGAAGGTGGGCATGTCCAGCTAGGAGACACATGGACTGCATGAGAGACAACACTTAACATGCAGTACTGACTGCCAAGCAAAGTATGAGAGTAGAACTAGACTGAGAGAGGGATGGTGATAATTAACTGGCACTCTAATCCCTTTTAGAAAAATTGGAAACGGGGTGGTCATGATGAGGACGTTCCTCTAACATGCAACTAGAATGTTACAGATTCAACTCCCATACATATATGTAGCCAAAGGTAAAGTGTAGTCTCCATTATTTATTCTACCAAGTTGTGTTGTGATACTGTGGTTACGTTAATATAGGAATGCTGATCAGATCCATGAAGTCTGAAATATGAAACTGTGGCCCCAGGCAGGCCCGATCAATACTAAGTTGCCAGCTACATTTTGTTCTTTTATTTAAGTTTGATCGTAGTGCTATGTTCCTATCTTGAAGAAATGGCACCATCCTTCTAGCTTTAAGTAAACATAATCACTTCAATAATTTTATTCCCCAGAAATGACATAGATATGTGTACGTGTTTTATCTCTTTTCCATGTTCTTTTTCAAGGGAAATAGTGGGCTATATTTTCTGTTACTACTATGATTTTTTTATTAATTGTCTGTTTTTTCCTGTTCACTATCCTGCACATTTTTATTGCACCATTCAGCAAGGATGTGTTTATGCACTTCTACTCACGCATTCATTGCATTCAATCCACTTTATAATAATTTTTGCTTATCTGCTATATAGTTGTATGTATTGCTTTCATGATAGAATTGAAACTGTTTCTCCTATCATTTGATATCATCTAGCAAATTTCAGTGCATTATTATTATTATTGTGAAATGTGATCCTCATTTAATATATGTTCAGGTTGCAATTGACTTAATTTTAAATTAAATAGTATAGTTACTCACTACACACACACACACACACACACACACACACACACACACACACACACACACACAAGCACATATACATATGTGGATGTTCTCTTGTATCTAGGGTGCAAGAATGAAATAAATGCATGACTGAAAGAATGAAACTGAATCAATAAAAGAAAGGACTGAATGAAATGCAAGATAATGCAAAATAGTTTCTTCCCTGACTCATTAAAATCTTGTGGGAAGAATGTCTTTGAAACTAAATGGTTTCTTTACAACCTAAGTAAAACAAAAAACAAAAAACAAAAAAAAGAGAGAGAGAGGTTTGAAGCAGTTTAAATGCATAGTGTATGATAAAATTAAAATTAACAACCTGGCATGTATGCATATGGAAATGCTGGCGTAGGTACTTTATGATGATATTTAGTCTGGCAAACAGTCTGGTTGCTTGTGACCAGTCACCATATAAAACAGTTTAGTACCTTTAAAATGTTCTGATTCTCTAGCAGCTACAAAAATGGATCATGCAACTCTGTTTATGATAATACTGGCCCAGAATGTGCCTCCACTTTCAAACACCTAAAAGACACTATTCATCCCAGCTTATACACAAAAATGTTGAAATACAGTCCCATTCTCAGCTAGAATAAGCAGTACCATTATTCACCTATGCCTCCATAAAAAGCTTCAAGAGCCTACAGACCTTTACTAAAAGGATTTGCAGATTCATCTCTCTCCTAAAATTCAGCACTACTGTGTCACACTCCAGTGAGCCTTTGGCTTGTTCCAAATGGGTGAGCACACCTGTTACTCCTAGTCCTTGTCCAAAAAGGCATTTACAGTGACTGTACTCCCCACCTTAACCTCACACTGATCACCAAAGATAGACCTACTACCTATACTCCTATAGTGCACAAGTACTGGTTAGACCTAAACATTCGCTGACTTCCAATGAATCTGCCCTCCGTGTACTCTTACCTAAATTATGGGACTCATGGCAAGTAGAATTCCATAACATATATGTCAACAGTCAATTCTAAGACATGTTATTAACATTTATATGATAAAAAAATTACTTGTACATTCTTTAGTCACTCCCAGTGACATAAACTAACATAACAAAACTCCAATTTTTCTACACATTTCTTTTCATAAGTAAATACTATTGTCTCATGGACCTTCGAGTCACCAAGACCCAGTAACTCCTTATATTCTAATGGCTTTCTAAATATTATCTTAACTCAGTGTCCAATAAAAGTAACCTTTTATATGCCTGACACTTTTACTGCATTGTAACTATGCAAATGTTATGCAGATTTCCTTCTGTATACTTGTACTATTTTACTTTGAATGTAATTGCAAGTAGTGATATAACTCTCTTGCTGTAAATGAAATGGGTTCACATTGGCTCTATTAATTATCACTGTTAGCAAAAATAAACAATAAATGATAGTTCCTCACACTGGAAATCAGCTGAACCACTTAATGCAGAACAAAAAAGTGCACAGTGCTGCATGTTCCTCTTACTTTAGAAAATTGTGATTCTTTCTTTTTATAAAGTGCAGGAGGAGATATAGCGGAAAGTGAATTCAATATGCTAAAATACATGCTAATAACTGTACATATATTTGTAGAATGGTGGCCCTTTGGACAAAAATGCATGGCATTCTCATTTAAGAATAAGTCTATATCATATTCCATTCTCAGTACTGAACAGTAGAATAGTTGGATACAAGATCAAATGTTTAAATCTTGTCTCTGTGTATATTCCCCCAGGCAATAACATAAATATCCAATAACTAATATATCCGTTATCCAGCAATTACCCCCAAGAAACCATTGTACTTGGGGATTTCAACATAGACTGGAACATGTGTTCCTCAGAACCCCCCACACACCACATATACCTTTATGGATTTTCACAGGTCATAGCCTCTCCCACTGAGATCAGTAAACCCAACAATAAAGCAAGTATTCTGGATTGGATTCTTGTTAACACCCATCCCCTCAAATACAAGAGTGGGACCCTGCCTGATGATGTAAGTTATCATCTCCTCACCTATTTAATCAGGCAAAAAGCTGATATCCACAACCAGTCCATTTTTAAAACAATAAGGAACAATAAGAATTTCAACTGCACAAATTTGCAAAATGAACTCTCAAATTTGCAGTTGGTCAGTTCTGAAACAATTACCACCTACTATCCATCCTTGACACCCATGCACCAGCACGGACTGTTAGAACCAAAACAAAAGTTGGTCCTTGGCTCTCAAAAGAAACCAGACATAAAATGATATTTAGAAATAGGGCTTGGGCCACTTTGAGGACCACAAAAAAAAAAAAAGCATAGATCAACTTAGATACAGACAGCTAAGAAATGAAACAAAAAATCCACCACATTAGATAAGAAAAACTATTAATGTCATCTGCAAAATAAACACCAAAACAAGCCACAAAAGTTTTGGGTAGGTATAAACACACTCCTTAGTCCAGGACAGTCCTCCACTCCTACCCTCTTGGATGCTAACCAAAATTCCCCAGCAGAAATTGCCAATACCTTTAACAGCTTCTTTACATCAACCATCCAGAACCTAGCTAACCATTTATCCCCTGGAAGCCCATATTCTCTAGCCAATACACCCTTCTTCCAACTCCCCTTTAATGTCAAGCCAGTTTGCACATCTTTAGTCCGAAAATTGCTTAAAAAATAAAGCTTACCACCCTGTTGGCTGATCTCCTTCCTGCAGAATATCAACAAAAAGCTGCAGATGCCATAGCTTACCCCATTACTATCCTGATCAATAGAAGTATAACTGAAGCATCTATTCCTTCCGCCTGGAAGATATCTCATGTCATCCCACTCCATAAAGGGGGGCAGCTCTACTGAACTTTCAAACTATAGAACCATAGCTATTCTGTCACCTTTAGCTAAACTTATGGAAAAATGCATCCACAATCAACTTTGAACTGTTATCCAAATAATCTTCTAGCCAACACCAAACATGGCTTTATACTATTCCAGCCCTCCTCTCCTTCTCTAACATCATTAACCAACAGTGAAACAATAATAAACTTTCCTCTGCTATCTTTCTTGATCTTTCAAAAGCCTTTGATATGGTAAACCACCAAATACTCATTAACAGTTTGAAATCCATCTCCCTAGAGGACCAGGCCATCCAATGGTTTCAATCATATCTCAGTGGTAGACAAAAGGCAGTCCTATGGCAGAGCAAACTATCCACCCTTTTGCCCATCACCCTCGGAGTACCACAAGGCTCCATACTAGGTCCACTATTATTTTTCATTTTCATCAATGATTTGTATAAGGTCATCCCAAATGCAGCATGCATTCAATATGCAGATGACTCCACTTTAGTATGCTCTGACACTTCGCCTACAGAGTTGCAGATTCTATTACAAAATACTTTTAACACAGTTGAAAATTGGCTCCTTAACCATCATCTCATGTTATATTCTAATAAAACAAAACTGCTGCTTTTCTCCCCCACTCACAGGTCTTCCCCTATAACCTTAACATTAAAATCCAACAATGGCACCATTATTTCCCCAGATTCCTCAACCAAACTGTTAGGAGTTATAATAGATAATAACCTTAAGTTTGATCTGCATATCAATAAAACTATTAAAACAGTTAATAAAAACCTGGCTCACTATATAGGATCAAGCCCTTCCTAACGCCATTAGCCCAAACTGTAATTGCTCGTAGACATCTACTCTCCACCCTCATCTATGCTTCCCCTCTATTTACAAACCTCAGCAAAACTGACCTTAATAAACTTTCTAGTAACTACAATCAAATTGCTAGATTTGCTACCGATGCAGCCTACAGAACTCATCACTGTCATAACTTAAATTTACTAGGATGGCTTGAACTGCCTAACCTACTTCAGGTTAACCAACTAATAGTTGCACACAAGATCCTATACCAACCAGATAATACACCCGTACTTAAAAACCTCATCACCCCCTACAGTAACCTTAGCGCACTTCATTCATCTGAAAGACTACTAGTTCAAACTCTCAAATCCAACAACACAGCCGGTAAATCTCTATTTGCTAACTCTGTTGGCAAAACCTGGAATTTTCTTCCTGCTAATCTTACATCTGAGCTCTCTCTACCTCAGTTCAAGAAAAGTCTGATTCAGTATTTTAAAAAAACAATGGTTATGTCCTTGTCCTAATCCACACTAACTCTAGCCATCACTTGTGTGCACATGGAGAACCTCTGCTTACAATTTATTGCTTCTTAACTTATAAATCCTATGATATCCTTGGATCTACTACCAGGTTAGCCTACTAGGCAATCAATACCCTATCATTCTTAAAAACACTGTCTAGAATTTTTCATGTGAGCAAAAATGTAATAATATGATTGTGTATCGATTTTTGTGTTTGTTTACATCTGTGTAAAAATCCTGTAAAATGTAAAAAAAATAAATAAAGATGCTGAAATGTTAACATTGTATATACTATACTTCCATGTTGTTTGCAATAAAGTTATCCATTTACAAAACAACTGTACTGAATCCTGACATTTCTGATGTAATTCTTACTAGAAGAAGTCTGTATTTCGAAGAACAACTTGACTGTGCCCATATAGACATAAATAAACAAAATTTGTTTGAAATCCATACAAATGTTGACTGCATGACAGTGACTGTAGGCAGTGAGATAATCATTTAGCAAAGAGATAGCCATAATCTCTGAGGCCAGGTTACTAAAGATCTCAGTTACATTAACTAAGATATTGTGATCACCATTTAAATAAGGGCACTTGAAATACCGAGTGCTGACAAGCTGGAAAAGGAAGACAGAAAACCCAGGAGAACAAATTTTGAACTTCTCTCTTCTCCTTTAAACTTCTTTTAAGCCCCCTTGCTCTTGCCATTGTGGCTGGCAAGCCCTCCACACTCCTGAACTTATAAACTTATATATGCAAACTCTGAGATCGTCATACCTCAGAAAAGGGAATATTCCGAGAAATGGCCATCTCGGACTATGCATATGTAAGTCTGTTTTTCAGCCATTCAGTCTCCATGTTTTGGGGCTCACTCTAATTTAAAAGGTTAACAAGATATCATTTGGCCTTTGAATAGCTAGACCGATGATGCCAACAAGGTTACAAGGAAGGAAAAACAGGTAGTGGTCTACCTATGCATGATCAAGGAATTTCTGGAAAGAGCTTAGGATCTGTAGTCCATTCAGTGGAAAGAAAGACGCTGTAGATCATAAAACACAGATGCTTTCAGAAGACGAAAGGCATTTTATATTATAGTATTATCAGAGCTGTGTATAGCTCAGTTGACACCCTGGGAAACCTCACGTTGATGTGGATAAAAATAAATGTCCCTTAGATTTGTGGACAACATACATAAATAAAGAAAAAATAACTAATTAAATAAAGAAAGAAATAACTATACCTATCTTTCTGCAGTTCCTCAAAAAAGCCGCAATTTCATATCGAGGTGACTTACTCAGCTCTGGCATTGCACTCACCCCATGCTGCACAAGTGCCATTGACTTATTCAATTGCAGACTTTAAGAGCTTGCAGCTGCCCTTTGTGTCCTGCCCTGGCTACACTCTAGGTATATTAAAGTTAATCGATTAACTATCTCATGATACTATCTTGCTAGTTTTTGTAATCTGTGTTTTACATTTAAGAGAAGTTATATGTTAGCAATTTAAACATCATTTCAGCAAACACATTGGCCATACTAAGGCACATATATATAGGATATGCTAGGTTAAAATGTTTACATGGATATAATTGTTAATTCCTATAGTTAATTAGATCTGATAGTTTGATGAGAAGGAAAATTCGAACTTATGGTACACATTATGCACTGCAGTTGCGATAAGTGAATTCAAATTCCATGGACCAATATGGACTGGATGAAAAGGGACAAAGGCTGGATGGGGAACATCAGAGAAATACATCTGTCTGTACGCTCTTTCTGATAAAGATTAGGAAATACACGTTATTTCCTGTTAACACTGAATATTTACTTGTGCATATGGAAAAAACATGAAAAATACACATAAAGATTAGGAAATACACGTCATGTCCTGCTAACACTAAATATCTACTTGTGCATATGGAAAAAACATGAAAAATAAACACAAAATGTAAGTGAAACTGCATTCTTATATTAGGAATCAGTAAGGAAAGTCTTTGGGCCATAATGGGCACATGAGTTTGACTACTGGGTTTAAATATTGGGCCATATTCAAGCAGGAGTATAGCATGGTTTCAAAGAAGAAACAGCTCAAGGGTTATGTTAGAAGAAAGCAACATTTTCCTATTTTCAACTTATGAGGTCATAAGTACAATAATAGGGTCATAGGTAAGCACTAGGACAGCTGCCCTTGAAGACCATTTTAAGTCATCTAATTTTTCTTTCAAAGGGTAGAATCACATGCTGTACCTTGTTTTTGTGAGGTACACCCCTTAACCATTATACCAAACCCCATCAGGAATGGATTGGTTAGAGTCAGTATGTGCTTGATGAAGGAAAATGGTCAGATGTTTTAGTGTAAATAAATAAAGGAGAAAGTAGCCTTTATAATCATCTATGCATAAGTGACTTAGTCATGCTACTTTTTTACTATGGATGTGAGAAACAAAGTGTAAAACGTGTTCTCAATATATAAAGACAATGCGGAAGAGTGGGAGGTGAGAAACAAGAAAGTGTGAAAAGACCGGGGGGGGGGGGGTCACAGGCATCCAAATACTACAAAATGAGCTGTCTAAATAATGTTAATAATTAAAAATATGAAAAGCTATAAAGTGATACATGTTGACCAATAGTTATGTAAATATGAGGAGTGCTTTTAAATGAATGAAGCAGACAAAATGGATATTGCTTTCTGTGAAGAGTTTTATTTAGGATGGGACTGCATGCAGTGTGCAAAGCTTGTTAAATACATTGTGTGATGACTTTTAGAAAAGTTATACAGGACAGAGGTTTGCATATTGCTATCAGGTTACTTGTATTTGTTATGCAGGGAATTAAAATGCTAGAGAACTGTACTATCAGAGAAAGATGATATTACTTTTATAGAATCATCACTTAACTATGCTTGGCAAACAGACAGCAGGAAACAGAACTGTTTAACAAAAACTGGAGATTCAAATAGAAAAAACAAATATTAGTCAGCCTTATTTCCCGTGAAAACATGTTATCTTTTTATGACTAAAAGTTTAATATAAATGGATGATCATATTTTATAAGCAGATAATAAAAACATAATGCAAGGCTAAATTTGGCAACCTGTCTGCTTACTTTGTGCTCTTTGTCACTGCATTAAGGGTGTTGTACTGAAAGCACAACTGCAAGTTGTCAAAACTTTTTCAGATGATATAAGAATGTCATTTGGTCTTGATAAATGTGCAAAAGCAACCTTTAAAGCAGGAAAACTGCAACACCAGGAAAACATCAGTTTGGGACAAGAAATGTGATATAAAAGAACTTGAGCAAGAAGAAGTGTATAAATATTTGGGAACTGAAAAAAGATCAACAATAAAACACAAACAAATGTGAATAAAACTTAGTAAAGAATACTTCAGAAGGCTTAAATGAATCCCGAAAACAGCACTGACATCTAGGAACAAAATCCAAACTATAAACCAATTTGCTCTTCCTGTCCTAACTTAGAGTTTTGGAGTGATTGGCCCCAAAATGTGTTGGATAGATTAGATAGGAAAACAAGAAGGATGATTCATGCTCACAAAATGATTTATAAAAATCAGTGCATACCAACATTATATATTCCCCATTCCAATGGAGGGATGGGCCTTCTTGAAATTGATTATATGTATAGATCTGCAATTGTGGGACTCCACGCATATCTGCTGACCTCATAAGACCCAAATGTAGTGAAAGTTTTGAAAAATGAGGAGAATAAATCTAAGATGACTTCTCTGCTTAATCTAGCAGAAGCTTATCAGCGTCAAGCAGGAATGGAAATCAAACCAGAAGTAGATAAAAATCAGGCAGCAACTGAATGTGCCAAAAAAACAAAAGAAAGATCATAAGGTGAAGGATCAGATGAGAAGGCAAGAAATGTGGAAAAAGCATAAATATAGTTGCAAGTATAGAAAACTTCTGGAAGAACCTCATGTTCATCAGGAACAAACACAGGAATGGTTAAGGAGAGGTGAATTCAAACCAAGAGATGAAAGATTAATATTGGTGGCCCAAGATAGTGGGCTGCGTGCACATTGGTTTATAAAGTCCATTGAACATTTGGCAGACAAATGTAGGTTTTGTAAAACCGACTTGGAAACAGTTGCACATCTCGTTGCTGGTTGCAACATACTAATGGCAGAAGGACTGTATAATGAAAGGCATAATAATGTAGCGAGACTATTGATCTGGGGATTGTGCAAACATTATGGTATCAAAGTGGATGAAAAACACTGGAAACATGAGCTACAAAGCATCATAGAAAATGAAGAAGCCTACATCACATGGGATCATCCATTACCAACAGTTCAAAAGATAGATGCTAGAAAACCGGATATAGTGGTCCAAGAAAAGAAGACAAGAGTAGCATTGTTCATTGAAATTGCCACACCCAGTGACTACAATGTCTTGCATACAGAGAGACTCAAAGTCATAAAATATAAGGATCTACATGCAGAAATGAGAGCAATATGGAAGAAAGATGCCCAGACAATTCCAATTGTGGTAAGAGCAACGGGTCTTACAAAAAATTTACAGTTGTATTTAGATATGTTACCAATCCATGTAACTCCATATGAACTGCAGAAGGAGTCACTACTGCCCACATTGCAGGTGTTGTAAAGAGCATTACTGGCTGACATCAAAGATTGAAACAATACTAATTTTATGAACATTATTCATACTTTGACTAAGAGATGGGGTAAATTCCCGTCATGGTGTTAGAAACCCAGAAGATTTGGTGAAATTAAAAGTAGTACTTTAGTGATCGGGGCAGTGGGAAGATCTTCCTCTGAAGAAATGTGTATGGAGAAGGAACTGTTATCAGGTAGAAGAGAATCGAACATAAAACCATCAAGTAATGAATTAGCACGGACTTCATTTTAGTGATGGGCAGAATAAGACATGACTGATAAGGTCTGGCTTTACTTTTTCATACCAAAAGTAGAAGAAGAATAGGAATGACTTCTCATCTTCTAGGTGATTTCTCTGGGAAACGTTCCACAGGCCACGTGGAGATAGGTTTCAAGTTTTCCATTTATTTCATTGCTTAAAAAATAATGACTTTCAGTGTATAAAACAGAGTAAGTAGTTTAAGTGTGACCGCTTTCTTATTGTGTTTATTTTTATAGTCTGTTCTAACTGTAATAAACAATAATGGAACTAACAATCTTGAGATTCTTTGTTGTCACGGCAACATCGGGCTAGATGACAAGTTTCCTGCTGAGAGTGAAAAAGGCAAGGCTGTGAAAAGATAAGGTAAAAGAAAAAGGAAGATAGAAGCAAGATCCCAGTCCTGAAATTATCCAATACAAGAAATTATTTATTTATTTTTTATTTACAGTTTGTTTGCCAGGATAGTCAGTTGGGACAAAAGAACCCATTTTCAATGGAGTCCTGGAGAGTAAAGCTCCTTATACAGTTAAATAATTGAAAAATTAAACATACACCACAAATTGTTACATAGTTTAAGAAAACGACAGTATACAATGAAAGTAAAAAGACCTCTATCAAAGCAAACCATGATATAACATGCTCTATAGTGCAAGCAAAGGTAGTATCTATTACAGAAGTAGATTTTATGTGGTCTAAAAACAGTAACGGCAATGAACTTCACAAGCCATTTTTAAGATCTTTAGAGAAAAAAGGTAATTCAGGGTTATATACGTCTAGTGAGAGTAAGAGTATGTAAGGAAATAGTAAGGAGTGAAAAATATATGAGGAGATAAGGTAGATATGTAATAGTGGAGATCAGTGTTATAGATGAGTTGAGAGTATGGGAATTGAGATGAGAGATAGGGAAAATGGGGTGAGCTAGAGGGAAATCAGGTGGGGTGAGAGCAGGAGCATTCCCAGTGAGACGTGAGGTGGGAATGTAGCAAGGTCTTGAAGGTGGAGTGTTTGTAGTTGGTACAGATATGGGATGGAAGAGAATTCCAAAGCCGGACTAGAGAGAAGCATAACAGGAGTTTGCCTGGAGTGCATGCAGGCTTTTGTACTTCGAGCAGGTTCTGATTGCTTGACCTGAGTAGTCTATCAGGCTGATGCATATTGGGACTGGAGGTGAGGGAGGGGCAGAGTAAGGGTTTAAAAATGAGTTAATGTGCATTAGTAAGTTGGATCTACAAGATATAGTTAGGCACTTCAAGCCAATGTAATTTGTAGAGGGCATTACAGTGGTGGGTGGAAGATTTGGATCCATGGCAAACTTTGAGATTTTGTTATAGCAGGAAGCTAATTTTGTCTTTAGACTGGATTGAAGATTATTAAGGAGGGGGGTGCTGTACAAGAGGGAGGGAATAATGTAGGTGGTAGAAAGGACATGCTTAGTTGAGGGAGTAAGATAACGGTTGTGGTGCTAAAGCATGCCTAGTTTTTGGTGGATTTTCTTTATGTTTGTTTGTAGACAAATGCCAAATTTTAATTTCTCATCAATAAGGACACCTAGTAGCTTTGTGTGGGTGACTATTTCAATAGAGGTCTATTTTGGTACATTTTGAGAGGGTGAATATCATGATTTTGGATTTAGAAGCATTTAGTGCTAGGTGATTAGCTTAGCTTAGATGAAATAAGGCACAGGCTGGTATGCTAGAAAAAGGAAGCATACAAGGAATCAGCAGCAGAATAAGACTAGTACAGATACAGGAATGACACTGGCCAGATAAATTATTATTAATGAAAATGAGTGTAAAATAGCACAATGGATTAATTTCCGGAAAAATGTACAGATGTATTAGATGCTGAATGCATTAGTGGTAGATGGAGAAGAATGATTACCCTGGGATACTAAGATTAAATAAGGTGAGTCAACATGGGAGTAGGAAATGAGGACAGGAGGATGTTGCCCGCAGCAGCAAACAGACTGAATCTTGCTCTTACCAGATGCTTTAAATATAGATAACCAAGAGGTTAAGGATAGGGTCTGTGAGTGAAAATGTCCAAACACCTTTGTACAGAGAGATAAAAATACATGAAATTTGCAGTCAGCAGTGGTACATAGTCTAAAGATTTAGTCAACGAGTTGCACAAAACTTTGTGGTAATGCAGAAAGAACAGGAGTTTGGAACAGACGACACCACAGACAAGTTATTATAATCATGTAAAGAAAACCTACAGGATGGAACTAAGTAATGGATAAATGGTTTGTTATTCATATTCAATAAGATCATATTTAAGAAGCCCAGTATGCAGTGGATATGAAGTATTCAAGCATATTGCTGGGAGTCATTCAATCACAGTTTGGAGGATGAAAGGGTAAAAGCAAAACATGTTTCTTGAACTCTGCATTATGCATGTTTATATAGTTAACATATTAACATAACTGACCAAATTGCCATATAACTTGAACAACTCAGACATGAATTAGACTACCAAAGAGAGGACAGAATGATCAGATACTGTGTTTAAGTAGCAAGTAAAATTTTACACAAAGAATGAAACATACATAAATAAATAAATAAATAAATATGAACTTTGCTCAGTTTCTTCTGGGGATATGCTTTCTGATTTAGAAAAAAATTTGAAGGCTGTGGACATGACACAGTTGGGTCAACAACAGATGTGGAAGGTGTTTGAACAGATACATTTTGGAACGGGTGTCACTATTCAGTCAAAAGTCAGAAAAGTAGGAAAGGGTAACAGGAATTTATTATCCATAAAAACTAAGATAATAAAAATGAAATAAGGAAAGGATACATTTCATAGCATTTTTGAAAATGACATTTGATACCTCTGGGTTATCTTCTTTGGAGATGTTAAAAAAGAAGATAATTTAAACTAATAAAGTATTTCTCATTCCAGTACATATTTGGTGGATGATGAGACTGTGGAAAAAGAGTCAGTCATGCACAATTATATCTACTGAATAAGCAATATTTATTAAATCTTGCTGGGATCCATAACTCACTAACCATTGCATACAATTTGCTGATGGGGGCTCTGTTGTACTCTTTCCATGGCAAGTGTTATCCTTTTTTCAGCTTTTATTAGACATTTCTTTATTTAGTTTTGAATTTTTAGAAGGAGAGACTTGGTAAAATTGCCAGGACATGTGAATAGTCATGGTGATGATGGTATGGAAACTGTTAAGACTTTATGAGGTAGTTCTTAAACTAACATGAAATTAAAGACTACAAGGATATTGCTAAGGAAAGACAATCAGTCAAGAAGAGTCTACTACTTTATCACTTTAGAAAACATCTGAACAGAATGAATCTTTTTAAAAGAATCACAAAAGGACATGAAGAATAAATCATAAAAATAATCTAAGAGTCAGTAGACTCTTAAAAGGACTGGAATGCATGGATGCAGTCCTTTTCTTGCAGGCGTTATTCAAGCAAATACCTAGATGCACACAATTATTTTTCTTCCACAGTAATAGGGATCATTGGAATGGTTGAAAGCAGTTGGTACTGGAAAAGCAGTTCTGGAAAATGCATTGTTCCATGGCAAAGTATTCATTGTTTATGATAGTAGAAGAGGTCTTATTCCATGCTACAAATTCACTTACACAAAGGTTTATTGGTGAAATCTACTTGCAGACTACAGTTTAAACTTTTAATATGGAATTGCTGTCGAGAAGGTGTTCCACTCAAGCTATTACATCAAACTACCTTCCGTATTCCCTGTAATAGAAGCAGTTACATCCAACTACCATCCATATTCCCTGTAATAGAAGCAGCTATGACACTTTTCCTGCATTTTTTTACCAGTACAATGACTGAGTGGAACAAATATGTATTCAGTGAATATAACATGTCCCCTGCACATTTTTACCAGTAGAATTTTTGGAACTAGAAATGATGTCTTCAGAGACTACAATACCCTCCCTACATTTTATTTTCAAAAGTGCAATATTTAGAAGAGAAGACAGAACATAGAATAGGCAGACGAAGACAGATGCAGCTTGCACAAGGCTCTACTTAGCAGAATGATCTGTAATAGAATAATGATATAGAAATCATAGACTATTACTCAGTAACAGAAACAATAAGCATCAGAAATACAGGAGTTTATAGTGTTGGTGGTAGCAGTGCCAAAACATTTTTGATTATTGAATTGGGTAGGCATCTGGCTTGGTTACTGGAACAGCAGGATACTGAAACACATAACACAGGGGACTTTTTACTGAAACAGATTTATGAATAAAAAACAGTAAAACAGGAGAAACAGTAGCTAGAGTTTTCCAATGCAGTAAGAGAAATTTCAACAGAGATGTCAAATGGGGTTGAGAAAATGACATAATTAAGGAAAGATAGAGATGCAATAAACCAATAATGTGGCACAGAAGCAGATATTTCCAGACTGCCAAGAAAATAAACAAAAATAAAATACATTAGTGGATGTCTCTTTGTAAATTCTAAATAAGGAAATAAAATTCATCACACAGTTTACCTACACACTTACAAATTATGTCAAGTGAGTTCTAAAATCCTGGAGAGAATTTCAGTGATTGCCTAGCTTGGTAGGTAGGAAGAATATAAAGATTAAGACCCACTTACTTCAACCCGCATGTTTTCAATGCGGTGAGCTTCCATTGTTTCACGTGGTATTTAAATGCTGTTATAAAGTGAGTATGCATATATGCTACCGAAAAAGAACTGATGTGCATGCAAATTAGCAAGGTTCTGAACTGTACTGGAAAACAATAATTACATTTATGTAATATAAATATGTATCAAAAATGTATGCTAAATAAGCAAGAGCATCTATTGTTAGTTCACTGATAGCGAACAGCAATGTGGGTCTAAGGACATGAAATATGATCTGAATGTCTGGTCAAAGCTGAGATGATCCTAGCATAGTTCGACAAATAATATTTACTTTCTAATTTTATTTATTTATTTATTTATTTATTTATTTATTTATATTTGTTAACCAGGTAGTGTCCGACTGGGCCAATAGCCCGTTTACAGGAGAGACCCGGGGAGGAAAGCTACAGACAAATTAGATTACAGTAAATACAAGCAAAAACAATTATTAAGAATGCAGTAGTTAATAAAGCAAAATACAACAGTACATAGTTAATAAGTCACAGAACAGTAGTACGATAATCAAAGATGCTATACAAAACTGATTTCTAGGAGCATAACACAAACTTAGTTGTGCACACAAGTTTATCTTATATTCTAATTAGAACTTTACTAGCAAAAGGTGAAGACAGTTGTAGTAGTTTGAGGTGAAGGAGAGTACAGAGTTGAGAAGACAATAGAAAGGTGTTATTCTAGTGAAATACAGGGCCAGAGCCAGTTGCTGGTGAAATATTCTTTTTGGCTTTTTTTGAAAGAAGATATATTAGTGTTTTTTTGGATGTGCTGAGGTACAGTATTCCAGACTGCCTATTTTATTGGCATAGAGGGAGTCACCATGATAGTTTTGTGACAGGGTAACTTTTAGCAGTATTTTGTCAGAGTATCTAAGGGACCTGCAGTTAATGTAGGACTGGACCAGGCTAGAGGGGCAGAGCAGTTATTGGGGTTGAATAAGACTTTTTGGGTAAGGGTAAGTTGATTTAGAGTTAACAGTTTGGGAAGTTCCAGCCAGTTGAGGTGCTGGAGAGAAGAGCAATGATGCATTTTGTGGGGGTGGTTGGCTGCAAACCTAGCTATTTTGTTGTAGGAGGATTCTAGGTTATTTAGGTCTGGCTTGTGTAGGATGGTGAAAATATGTGAATAATAGAGGAGGGTAGATAGTAGGTGGGTTCTGACAGTCACTAGTTTTGTTCTAATTCTGGTTATGTCAGTGATTGGTTTAGTAAATTAAATGTAACAGTAAGAAAACAAGCAGAATGAAAACAATTGATATTGCCTGGCTATGGCAGCAAATATACCATAATGTTTCTTAAATAATATTATCAGCATTGGTTGCTGTAACTGCAAAGTAAATATGCATGCTTGACTTAAATGCTGGATTAAGAGATCATTTAATGGTCAGCTTAGCCCTTATAAATAGAGTGTGGGGTACAACTAGCAGGGTCTACAAGTGCCTGAATCCCAGGTATACCAGTATCTTGCAGCCATGGACTCAGGTCTGATAGCTTGCAGGGCTACAGCTCTCACTCAAGCTCAACTACAGAGTTTGGTGATGTGCAGCAGCTATATGCAGAAAGTGGTGCATCCACATCTCACCTGCACAAACTGTCCGATTTCAAGCAAGGTAAGTGGGGCAGGCTCAGGACGGTAATGGGAGGGGATGGGAGGGTATTCTATGGTTTCAAGCAGCCATCAAGAGTCATATTTATATTTGGGGTGGGATATTTAGGGTTTGGAAGCAATCATGGACTTTATGTCCAGGGAGTGGGGAGTGGAGTTGTAGGCTTAGTGACAGACTGGGGATGTTAGAGTTAGGTATTGACAGGATAACGCTGCTGTTAGTGATAGGGACTAGTTAGGAGTTTTAGCAATAGAATTGGTGTTCTGAGCAGTCTATACAATTAACTAGGATCAGGCTAGTGGTAGGGCAGTTGGCAGCAAGCAAGTATATCATGAGCTACTACATAAGAGCAATTGTAGTAGACCTAAGCCAGCAGACATTTGTCACAGTTGGAAAAATGCTTATTAAGAACCTAAGATGAATTTCAAAATTGCTATAGATTCAAAATAAAAAGAGATTAAATGAAAATCAAAGGTGCCAGCATGAGCAGATATCTTTCATTTATGTACACAGAAAATCTGTTATGGTTTCCTACATGCACCTAATCTAATACTGACATATTATATAAATATAAATATGAATCTGTATATTGCCTGTATTTAACTATATATACTGAGATGTATATAAATTAAGTTAATGAGTGGTTCTCATCAGTATCTGTAATGTAGGTTAAACTTGCAAACAAATTTACTATTGTACAGCATCTGATTTGTGCAGCAAAATTAATTAGTGGAAAATATTATATAGTCCTTTCAAATATGCATTCAGAAGTATTCACTCTCTGTTTGTAGGTCATCATTAGATAGAGTGATTAATGTGCAACACCAGGGAAACAATTAACTTATATTCAAATGTGATAGCAGAGAGACAGTTTATTGTTATGAGAATAAGTAAATTCATTGGACTGTAATATAAAAAAATAAAAAAAAATAAAGTGACATTTTAGAATATAAAGGAATAATTATAGCTGTATACAAACAAAAGGGAAACTGTAGGCAATCTGCCAAATGTGATTTCATCATTAATATCTGAGAGTGAAAAGGAAGTGAATGCATCAACTCGAATTTTATTATGAAACTGAACTTTGTGTAGCCAGAGTTAAAAGGGCAGATTGTCATTTCAGTGCTGTGCAGTAGTAGGCTAGAAAGTATCTGTAATATATGAACATATTCACAGACATAAAGTAAATGCTTTTTTAAGGAAAGGTGAAAGAAATCTGTTTAAAAAATTGTGAAACATGAATGAGTGCATGTAGAAGGATACATGGGTCATGAACAGAGAGATAGCTAGACAGACAGGAAGAAAGACATATGATGATCTGTCATAGACGTCTCCATACTTTCACAGTTGTATGCAGCAGTGGGATAAAATACATAAATGTGTTGGTTTTCTTAAGCAATCTGCACAGATTTTTATTAAGATATTTATTCAGTCTCACATTATAAAAAATCTGTATATGACTTCTTTGTGGAGCAGTTTCTCTTGAGGATTATACAATTCAAAAGTCCATTATTTAAGGGTGGAATCAGAATTGTGAAGTGGTTTTGAACACTTTAGTCACAGTTACCCCAGAGAAAACCATCATGTTCATGTGATGCATTATTAGGAGGCTTGCATCTGATGCTCCATCCTTCAGATAAACAGCCCAATGAACTAGATTTTTTGCTATGTAACAGAATACAACTATTTCCCATATTAGTAGCTTGAAAATCCAGTTAGTCCCTACTGTAAGTGATTCATATTGGTGGCCAGTTTACTCACTGGCATTTAAATTCCCAGTGAAGTTTTGTGCCCAGTTCATTTTATATTTTCTTTAAACATAATTGTAATGCTACTGGAAAAAAAAATGTTCTGTTCTTTTCAAGCTTGTATTCATTGCTTCATCACTTCAGTTTTATGAAAATAATTACAATTTTATTAAGAGTTATCATCACTTTCTCAGGTAACACCTATTTTGTCTATTAGGTCTTTGAGTTATGCATTGCCTCATAGATTGACTGATTAGTCCTAACAAAAAAATGATACATTCTTACTGATTAGTTGGCTTTACATACTTTTAGGAACTAAAAATAGATTTATCTTTGTTATAGAAACCTAAATTGCAGGCATACTTTTACTCATATGTTTTGTATATGGTCATAAAGAATACAAGCTCCATTAACAGATAGTTTTCATTTACTGGAATTGCACATCAAATGAGCTATCTGCTAATGATTCCACTTCTGCCAAGAGTAGTGTTTGAACCAGAAACTTGTTTATATTGTTATAGCAGTGACATAGAGGGATCATATATTGCTTAGTGCCACTTCTGACCCTTTCACCCAAGAATTCTGCTGCTGACTGTAGGAAGCCATTTGGTGCATTGGTCAGCCAATCCACACTGGACATTTTAGCTTATTTCTTAAAAAGAATATATGGATCAGCAAGTTACTCTAACATTACTTAATGGTTTCACATAAGAATTAGCCATTACATATACATCTACCGATGTTCTTCATTGTCAGAACTTAAGTTAATACTTTCCCTGCTCGACAGAGGCGCAGGTATCTAAATCACGTGGGAGGTGCAAGCCGAAACATTTTGGCTAGGCTTAATTATGCCCTAGGGCCAAAAGCCTAGTACCTGCCTATGAACCTATGAACCAATAAGTTCCTAAACTGTGTTTTAGCCCATAGGCCATTATGGAAAACAGACTTGAAAAAAGGGAATAAAAACCTTTAATCCAACCCATAAATCTAGATCTCTTAAAAAAATCAGTATTTATTGAATTACATTCAGAAATAGGCAAATGATTTCCAAGATGCAGATAAAGACTGTATAATAAATGTCTGTCTTAAAATTTAAAGTCTTTTGCATGGAAACAAAACAATACTAAAGGAACTGCTTTACAAAAGGATTGATAAAGGGAGAATTCTGGATTCCTACCATCTTCCCTTTTTAAATTTTTAGTCTCCCTGCTATGTTTGGTTCCAAAAAAGAAGGAGGGTAAGTTCTGTATAATTTGTCATCTGTCATTTCTATATGGGGCTTTTTGGCTTTGAAAGATGGCATAAGCAAGCAGGAGATTAGGGTGAAAGGATCTTCACTTTATGATGCCTTACATAGCATTCATAAATTTAAAGATCCTTGCTTATCAAAACTGAATGTGGAGGTGGCCTCCTCCTTTCTTCTGATATGCCCTCAGGACTGGCCTCAATTAAGAATGCACTTTTAGAGTAATTATTACTTTGACTTGGCCATGTGCATGGGCTATTTGCTGGTGTGTGGACATTTGGCTGTTTGGAAGTATGTGACACCTTTGAGAGATGTATCATACTGTTACACTTATGTTGGGAACAGAAGTCTCCTTTCCATTTCCATGTGCATTATTTAGAAAACAATTGTTCAATTGCCAGTAAAGGGGAGACTGGTACCATGGAAGGACTTTCTACATTTCAGGATTTACTTCCTCAGATAGGAAAAATGCTATTAAGACTCTAATAGTGTTGGGGTTTTGACGCTGATGTGGTTTCCTCATCTTTTCAACCACCGCAGAATAAGTTAAAATTACTTCTTTCTCACGTTAGTTCTTTTTTGACAGCTAAAAATGTTAAGGTCGGTCAGGTTATGGAGCTGTGTAGTTCCTGGAAGGACATTTACCAGAACCTAAGTCAAGGTAGGCCACATAAATGACATAGGTTCATAGTTAATAAAAGGGTGCAATCTGACCTTTAATAATTGCCCATATTTTTGCTTTACTTTAATGGTATATCATTCTAGTAGGACAAATGAGTACCAAATGACACAATTTGGTTGTTCAAGGATAGATTAGGACAACTTGGCATGCGGACCTTCTTCAATGATCGGTAGTTTACTTCAACTGACCTACTTTCTTCTGGTCTAATGCTGATAAAAGATTTATTTTTTATGTAATTAATGAAGATCTGTGTTAAAGTACTCAGTTAGCAGTAAGATTTACAAAAATAAATTTCTATTGGTCAGCAACAAGGCTACTGTGCAAGTTTTTTTCAAAAAGTCGTCTGGTTATATGTGCTTTATGATGTTCTTTCTTGCCATTTGGCTCTGTAGACAATAGCCTTGCCCTCAGAGATCCCATATGAAGTATGGATGATAAGGGAAGAGTAACCCATGTTCTGTGGTGTAATTCTGGGGATCTAATGCCAAGAGAGCATACAGGGCAGCTGTCAATTGTTTCAGATTTTTTTTGTTATTTTATCCATTGTAAAGGAAAGAGATTTTGGCTACAGGTTGAATTTATTCATAAGGTAGGTAGACAGTCCTCTTATCACTTTTGTACCTATATTCAATATCTTATTAATTCTGTCTGTGGGGCTGATGTTTGTTATTCTCTGTAATATCTTTTTTGTTTTCCTTCAAGTCACCTGCAACTTCTGACCTTGGTGCGTTCTTTTGTTTGTCAGGCAGCCAGTAGAGGACAATTATATTGAGGAGAATTGACTTTGGGCTTGGAACGTTGTTCCTGTAAAATAATTTGGAAATTTTTTTTCTGGAATGATCTGGAATCAGTTCTTGTCAATATTATTTCAGGTTATTGTTGAAGTAGATAAATATTTTCTAATACTGCATTTAAGAAGGAATGATATTAACAACATCCCTAAATATAAATTACTATATAATATTCTGAGAAATATAACTACAGTGCAACATTTCTAAGAGTAAGCCATCCTACTCAAGTCGGAACTTGACACTCTTTTTAAGGCGCCATTATTTAGTGGTTGCCTGGGTTACTTCAGATATTTGGATGACTTATTATTCATGTGAAAGTACGCCACCAATGATTTTTTGGCATTGGTGGAGGTGATAAGAGTCTAGCACCAGTTTTTGAAGATTACTTGCCATTTGGATGTACAGTGGATTAACGTTTGGACAATGATATCCAGACAACAAGTTATGGTTGTTTAGAAACCCAGGTATATAGGTAGCCTACCTATTGCAACTGATTTTTGTCCTTCACAAGTTGCCATCATTTCCAGCAAAGGAAAGAAATTGCGAAAAGTCAATTTATCAGAGTCTCAAGACTGACTTCTAATTATGCCAGTTGTCTAGATGAATTCTCAGTCCTTAAGAACATGTTTATAGGTCAAGGATACCCCATCCCCCTTTTGGATAGTGTTCAAGTTGACGTTAGGGAAGGGAGAACAAAGACGTATGCAGCTAGTACAAATGGTGGCTTGGTGAACTCTACTGGGTTTAACCAGAAGGACATCAACAAATGCATTGATCATAAGAGCACGATCCTTCAGTATTCCTTGGATGTTAAGAATATTAAGCAGATTATTTGTAAAAATTGGCATGTTCTTTCTTGTGAACAAAGGACCCTGCAATTGGTTAACAGCCATCCCACATTCACATACAAAAGGAAGCCCAACATCAAACATTCATTGCAGAGACCTTGTCTTGTCCCAATTCCAGACTTCCAGTGACTCTGAAATGTGGGGGATGTCCTCAATGCTGTTACATTGAGAATCATTATATGGGTCCCTTAGTGGACATTATCATGAAACATGTGAATGGGGGCAAGTTTTATTACTATTCTGAAAGGGTGGTATACATCATGATGTGTACCCAGTGCCAAGTGCTTTATGTAGGCAAATCCAACAATGCCTTCAACAAAATAATCTATTATAGTATACAGAAGGTTGACAGCAAATGCATCCTGGCTAGGCATTCCCTATCTTATTTAGGTTTTAAAAGATTTAAGTTTTTTTTTATTTTGGAACAAGTACAAGTAACTGCCTACACAGTGGACTGGAAGAACAAATTATTGCACTGTAAAATGTTGTGGCAACTTAGATTAGATGTCACACATTTGGCAGTGACTAATTATAGCATTTCCATCACCAGTGAACTTAAAATGAGAGTTTCCAAGTTGTAAATAGTGTTCTGTATTCACTGTCTCTTTCAGAATTTCCTGGTTTTAGTGGTTTCTGTAACCTGATTGGGTGATTTTGTGGGTGTGTTTATGAATATCCTTTAAAAGCTGGTTTCACTTCCTGTTTCATGGTTCTGATGATGTCTTTTATATAAGATGAAGGCACTAAACTGTGTTTGATTTATCTCCAAGCTTTTGCTTTGTTATTAAAGTTCCAAGTTTGTTAGGCTGCTGGTGTTTGGTTCTTTTTTTTTTTTTTTTTTTTTTTTCTGGTACAGCGCTACATTTAATTTACAGCCTGGTAGTTTCCTGGTCTGCTGCTCTGCCCAGACTATTTTGGAATAGAGCCATTGATGCTGCAGCTTTAGATGCTACACACAGATTCTTGAATTTTAGGATGGCACACTGCTTAGGCTTTGCAGTGATTATTATTAGGATGTTGCAGACAAAGGCACTATTTGGTTTAACAAAGATGATATACACCTCTTCAACATAGTTTTTTTTTTTATTTTACATTTGTTTACCGGGAAAGTCTGACTTGGAACAAAGCCAATTTTCAGAAAAGGCCTGGGCAGAAATGCTCCAGATGCATGTCTTTGACTGTAGGAGGAAACTGGAGCACCAGGAGAAAACCCACATGAATGCAGGGAGGAGATGCAGACTCCATACAGAAGGTAGTACTGTTGAGAATCGAACCGGAGAACCTCTTGCTATGAGCCAACAACTCTACCATTGCACCACTGCACCATCTGTTTTGATTTGTTTAACCTCAAATTTATTTTTAAAACCCGATGTGTATTGCTCTTCATAGCAGCATTTAAATTTTGGCATAAAATTGCAATTTTGTAATTTAAGAAGTTAAGCAATTGCTTAGTTGTGCATCATGGTTTGCCCAAGGTATTACTGTTTGAATAGTTGGAGGAACCCGCTGTTTTATGGACATCCTGGTGGGGAGTCATTGCCCAGCTTTCTTCACATTCTTCACCCCCCCCCCATTCCTTTCCTGTGCCTTTTGAAGCTTCAGCGTAAGTGACTGAGTGTTTTACAGTGTTGCATATGGCTAGTTTGAAAAGGAACCATAGTGTGTATGCCACTAGGCTAAAAAGGAACAGGCAGGACCAGTCAGTCCATCTCTTATTCCACCCAGTCAGCAGGGCCTTTCAATCTGTTGGGCTATTAGTTACTGCTTTGACAGATTTTGATTTTCCACAACAAAAGTGATGTACTTATTAATAAAATAATCACAAAGTCTATGATGTGAATGAGTGTTTTCTATGTTGTGGAGCAAGGGTGGCTATGGACAATTATGTTTTATATGTGAGAAGAGGGGATACATTGCTAGAATTATTTAAATAGTAGTGTTTTTTCGAAGAAAAATATAATAGTTAGCCAAACTACTCGTAACAGAATTGTAAACTGTGTGTTTTTCAAAATGTGATTTCTAAGTAACATGTTAGTAAAGAAACTGTACCAAAAGCCTTTTCATATCTGCACAAATAACACACTAGATAAATGTGCAGTTGGCTTACTCTATTATGGAATCATTTTCTCACTTCCTTAAGAATGTTTTGTCTGCAGCATGCATCTTATTTTAAGATAAAGGTAGACATGATATGTATTCATTCAGATAAGAAAAAGTATCATATAATAAATGTAAAAAAATCAGAAACTGCTGAGTGAAGTATTGCATCTTGTGGTTTCAGTATGTACTTTAACATGACATATTGTAATAAGGTAAGACTTCACTAAGTTTAAGGCAATGTCTAAATTTTGAGGGAAAGGCAAAGAGTTAGAAACTCTGTGCCCTAAGTTTACTTCAAGCAAATGTTTAGTGCGGATCGTAGCAAAACAACAGCAGAAAGTGGACAGACTATGAAGAAGCAACAGTGGTTTCACACGTATGGTAAGTGCAAAGACCCAAACAAGAAACCAAAACATAAAACAAAACAAACCAGCACTTGTGTGAGAGAAAAATCTGACTTTTATTAAAGTCAAACCATATTCAACAGACCAGTTTCAGCCCCAAACTTTTTTCAACGCATAACACAGACTGCAGTATAAAGCCCCATATATATATATATATATATATATATATATATATATATATATATGGAAATTGAGAATGACAACAATAAATCAACCAATCAACAATTGTTTCATAAGTGTTCATTAAACCAGGTGGAAAAAGCCAACTCAGTTTAACAATCCAGGCTTTTTATTTTTTATTTAAAATATTATGCCAACCAGCCTTACAGTTCCTGTTACCACTTACCCTATCGATAACTATAAATTGAAATTGGGCAGTTGAATGTTTTATGGAGTGCTTATATAGTGCACTAGTGGAATCTTTATTCCTAATATTGTTAAGATGTTCCAATATGCATAATCTAATAGGTCTAGAAGTCTGACCTATGTAGAATGCTGAACATGTACATATGACTCAGTACACTTCCCAGTCAGTACTACAATTTGCAAATATATTGATGTTGAATAAACGGGATGTATTTTTACTGGTACAATTCTTTGGTTTGATGTAGGTATCTGCAAAATGAACAATGACTGCAGAAAAAACATCAGACCCATTTTGTACCATCCAATGTACCCTGAATAATATTTGGAGATGGCATTTTATGTTTGTAATGGTTAAAATGACCACCCTATATTTTACCTTTCCTGGAGGAGAAATACCACCCTATATTTTACCTTTCCTGGAGGAGAAATACCATCTGGCACTCAGAAGGTTGTTCAGCCATTCATCAGCTAATAAAATGTCCCACTGTTGCTGCACCAAATTCATGAAATGAAATGTGTTTGGTCCAAAACTAGTTATGTACCTGATGGTTTTATCAAAGGTCTCTTTATTAGTATGATATCTAGATGAATGAGTTCTTTGTAGCTTTTTTACCTCACTGCTGGTCTGAAGAAGATGAGATTGAGTATACCCATGTTCACAGAATCTGGTTATTAATTCCCTAGCTTGAAGTAGGAAGTCCTCATTTGTGGAACAAATTCTATGCATCCTCATATATTGGGATTTGGGAATGTTCTGGAAGATGTGTTTTGGACGATAGTTGTAGGCATGCAGCAAAGTATTGGAGTGAAAAGTTTTTTGGTACACTGAAGTAACTAAAGTACCATCTTGTTGTCTTTTTAAAAGAACATCAACAAAAATACACTCCATGCCAACTGAATACCCCACTTGTTTTCATTTAGGTATTGAACAAATTCCTGCAGGTATATAGCATCTGATTACCAAACCATCCAGAAGTCATCCAAAAATCTCCACCAGTATCTGTTTAATCCAGAAATCGATTGTGACTACCATCATAAATGATCATTTGTTCCAGATACCCCATGAAAAGGTTAGCATAAATTAGTACAAAGGAAGCACCCATGGCCGTACATTTGAGTTGTAGATAGCAACTTCCATTAAAGTAGGACGCATTCTTGGTTAGAACATGTTCTGCCAAACAGAGGAGAAATGTGTTAAAGCCTGGAATATAAAGTAGAATTTCATTTAACTGTACATTCTGAAACCCAAGTAGTGTATTCCAATAATGTACACAACATCTCATCTGTTGTTTTATCAGATACTGAGAATCAGGTATTGAATAAAGGTCTCAGTTTATTTCCTGGTGATATGGTGTCTGAAGATGCTTTTGTGGATGACTTGACTTCTTTTTGCAGATTATTAAATGTTAGATTGTATTTTGATGATAATAACAATCATGAATCAACAGTTTCTTCTTTGCTGACTTTTAAATTTCAAAGATCTACATTTGTCCCTCCCATGAATAAGCATGCTGACATTTTTTAAAAATGTATACTTAAGGAATTACACTTTGGTGCACATCTAGATAGGAAGCTTTTTCCTAATAATTTACCTACATTAGAACTGCATGCTTTAGAAAATTTGAGGAAGAAAAAATATAGTAATCATTAATGCTATTAAAGGCGAGACGACAGTGGTCATGGACTGGTCTATGTATTTAGCAGAAAAATCACTGAAAACGAAGTACAAGCCAACAAAAATTTATTAACAACGGTAAAGCTTCACCAAACACAGTTCTCCATTGACCTAGGTTTCGTCCCAAAACTCGGACTTCTTCAGAATCCTATGTATTTAGCTGAAGCTGACAGACAGCATAAAGATGGTCGGTTTTACATAGCCATGTCCATGGGAATAACATCTAAATTTAAGTGTGAAATTGATGAATTTTTAAAGTTGGCAATCAGTGAAGGTATTATTTGTGGAAAAACTTTATATCATTTGACAGTCAAGGATCCATTGCCACAATATTTATACCTACTTCCCAAAATTTAAAAGAATGCTACTCATCCAGCAGGGAGACCAATTGGTTCTGGTAATAGCTCTCGTACAAAACCATTATCGGCTTTTTGACAATATATTTGAAGCCATTGTTAAAAGTTGTCGGGGCCCGTATACAGGATACTACGGAGTTTCTCAGTATTGTATCTGATACACAGTTGGATTCAGGGTGCTTGATGTGCACCCTTGATGTTACATCATTATACACCAGTATTCCCCACTGGGCAGGTCTTACTGCAATAGAATAGAGGTTAAATGAAATTCCACTTTATAGTCTGGGCTTTAACACCTTTCTCCTCTGTTTGGATGAACACATTCTAACCAAGAATGTGTTCTACTTTAATGGAAATCACTATCTATAACTCAAAAGTACGGTCATGGGTGCTTCCTTTGCACCAATTTATGCCGACCTTTTCATGAGGTATCTGGAACAAATGATTATTTATGATGGTAGTCACAATCTATTTCTGGATGACATAGGTATCTGGAGGAGATTTTTGGATGACTGGTGGATGGCTTGGAAATCAGATGTTAAATACCTCCTAGGGTGGTGCAGTGGTGCAAAGGTTAACGTTGCCATCTCACTGCAAGAGGTTCTCTGGTTCAATTCTCAGCTGGGGTGCCCTCTGTGTGGAGTCTGCATGTTATCCCTGCGTTTGCATGGGTTTCCTCTGGGTACAACGGTTTCCAACAACAATACAAAGACATGCATCTGGAGTGATTCTCCCCGGGCCTACACTGAAAATAGGCTCTGTCTAGTCAGACTTTCCCCGGTCAACAAATGTTAAATAAATAAAAAGGAATTTGTTCAATACCTCAATGAAAACAAGTGGGGTATTCAGTTCACAGTCAACTCTGACACGGAGTGTATTTTGTTTCTTGATATTCTTTTAAAAAGACAAGAAGATTGTACTTTAGTTACTTTGGTGTACCGCAAACCTTTTCACTCCAATACTTTACTGCATGCCTCCAGCTGCCATCCAAAACACACATCATCAGGAACATTCCCAAATGTGGATCTGTAGAATTTGTTCCGCAAATGAAGACTTCCTAATTCAAGACAGGGAATTAACAACCAGAGTCTGTGAATGTGGGTATACTCAATTACATCTTCTTCAGACCAGCAGTGAGGTAAATAAGCTACAAATAAATGATTTCTTGAGATATCATACTAATAAAGGGGCACTTGATAAAACCATCAGGTTCATAACTAGTTTTGGACCAAACACTTTTCATTTCATGAATTTGGTGCAGAAACATTGGGACATTTTATTAGCTGATGAATGAGTAGTGGAAGTTAGGTTAAGAAGGGAGGTGATGATTAGTGATCAGCAGTATGGTTTCATGCCAGGGAAGAGCACTACAGATGTGATGTTTGCTCTGAGAGTGTTGATGGAGAAGTACAGAGAAGGTCAGAAGGAGCTGCATTGTGTCTTTGTGGATTTAGAGAAAGCATATGACAGGGTGCCTAGAGAGGAGTTGTGGTACTGTATGAGGAAGTCGGGAGTGTCAGAGAAGTATGTAAGAGTGGTACAGGATATGTACGAGGGTAGTGTGACAGCAGTGAGGTCTGCAGTGGGAGTGATGGATGCGTTTAAGGTAGAGGTGGGATTACATCGAGGATCAGCTCTGAGCCCTTTCTTATTTGCAGTGGTGATGGACAGGTTGACAGACGAGATCAGACAGGAGTCTCCGTGGACTATGATGTTTGCAGATGACATTGTGATCTGTAGTGAGAGTAGGGAAACGGGAGGAGGAGACCCTGGAGAGGTGGATATATGCTCTAGAGAGAAGAGGAATGAAGGTCAGCAGGACTAAAACAGAATATATGTGTGTGAATGAGAGGGAGGACACAGGAATTGTGAGGATGCAGGGAGTAGAAGGGGAAAGGTGAATGAGTTTAAGTACTTGGGATCAACAGTTCAGAGTAATGGTGAGTGTGGAAGAGAGATGAAGAAGAGAGTACAGGCAGGATGGAGTGGGTGGAGAAGAGTGTCAGGAGTGATTTGTGACAGACGAGTACCAGTAAGAGTGAAAGGGAAGGACTACAAGAGGGTAGTGAGACCAGCTATGTTATACGGGTTGGAGACAGTGGCAATGACAAAAAGGCAGGAGTCAGAGCTTGATGTGGCAGAGTTGAAGATGTTAAGATTTGCACTGGGTGTGACGAGGATGGACAGGATTAGGAATAAGTATATTAGAGGGTCAGCCCAGGTTGGAAGGTTTGTAGACAAAGCCAGTGAGGCAAGATTACATTGGTTTGGACATGTGCTGAGGAGGGATGCAGAGTATATTGGGAAAAAGATGCTAAGGATGAAGCTGCCAGGTAACAGGAAAAGAGGAAGGCCTAAGATAAGGTTTATGGATGTGGTGAGAGAGGGCATGCAGCCGGTTGGTGTGACAGAGCAAATGCAGAGGACAGGAAGAAATGGAAACAGTTGATCTGCTGTGGCGACCCGTGGCGGGAGCAGCCGAAAAAAGAAGAAGAAGAAGAAGAAGAAGATGAATAGCTGAATGCCTTTCTGAGTGTCAGATATAGTTTTTCCTTCAGGAAAGGTAAAACTATGTGTGGTCATTTTAACCATTACAAACAGAAAATGCCATCTCCAAATATTATCCGGGGTACATTGAATGGTACAAAATTGGTTGGATGTTTTTCCTGCAGTCATTGTTCATTTTGCAGATACATACATCAAACCAAAGAATTTACCAGTAAAAGTACACCCCGTTTATTCAACATCAATCTCTCTCACTCTTTTGGCTCTTCCTGGTTAGGGGTTGCCACAGCGGATCACCTTGTCCGCTCATGATTGGCAGTGAAGTTTTTACGGTATTGAGTTGCCAGCCCGGCACCAAACCTTCCACAGAAGGCACACACATGCACACACTCACACCTAGGGCCAATTTTAGCATGTCCAATCCACGTGCAGAGTGTCTTTTGGGATGTGGGAGGAAAACGGAGCACCTGGAGGAAACTCACATGACCACAGGGAGGACATGCAGACTCCGCACAGAAGACACCCCAGGTGAAAATCGAACTGGAGAGCCTCTTGCTGTGAGGTGAAAATGCTAACAGCTGCACCACTGCAGCTGTCCTTATTCAACATCAATATCAATATAGTTGCAATTTTGAAGTACTGACTGCGAAGTGTACTTAGCTGTATGTACATGTTCAGCATTCTACATAGGTCAGACTTCTAGACCTATTAAGATTATGCATCTTAGAACATCTTATCAATATTAGGAATACATGTTCCACAAATGCACTATATAAGCATGCCATAAAACATTCAACTGGCCGATTTCAATTTATAGTTATTGATAGGGTATGTGGTAACAGGAACCGTAAGGCTGGTTGGCATAATATTTTAAATAAAAAAGAAAAAGCCTGGATTGTTAGACTGGGTGGGCTTTTTCCACCTGGTTTAAATGAACGTTCATGAAACAATTGCTGATTGGTTGATTTATTGTTGTCATTCTCAATTCCCCTATGTATATATGGGGCTTTATACTGCAGTCTATGTTATGCATTGAAAAGACATTGGGCTGAAATCAGTCTGTTGACTGTGGTTTTACTTTAATAAAAGTCAGTTTTTTTCCTCTCAGACTAGTGCTGGCCTGTTTTGTTTTGTGTTTCAGACTATGAAGAAGTCACAGTCCTGACTGCTGTTCTCATAGCATGGGTGAGGGCAGCAATAACAGCCTGACACACTATTGCAGGTATATACTCCTGGTAATGTAAAAGGGATGGGTGTAAAACTAGCTTTAATTTTGGCTAAAAGTGATGGAAGAGCCTGTGAGGTATCAGATACCTATTACTGAGTCATACCAGAACATCCCTTTTGTTAAGTTAATGAAGGAAGTTAGAGTAGAAAAGAACCCATATTGCTTGATATGGAACTTTATCAAAAGATTCCCACTATCAATGTAATGAAGGACATGGGTGTAGAGACAATGAGTGACAAACCCACATGGATAAACTACGTAAAAGAAGAATGAGCACCTGAACAATTTATTAAATCACTGGTATGAACTGCATTTTGCAAATGAAGAATTATCAGAAGAAGATAGACTTGGGCCTGTATTCTTTGCTGAGAATTTGCTTTAAGAAGTCACAATGTTTCGACAATACATCAAGAAGGACCAGAGAAAGCATAACCAGAACAGAATGATGGCTGGGTAACCATGGTAGCCCCATGCCATACTTTTCTTCTGAGTTGAAAAATTAATTCTTTTGCAGGGTAATTACAGAATCATTAGACCACCTCTTGATTTCAGAATTTCTTACAATCTTTGTGATGAAACTGCCACATAGTCTTACATTGGTTCATAGGATGATACTAGGCTATAGGCCTGGACACCTTTATAAGCCTTGCCAAGAATTTTACCCGTGTTCCGTCAAACTTAGCACCTGCTTCTTCTGTCCAGCTGAGACATGGGTGGGATCTCAGGGGTGCATTTTCTGTTTCCCATCCAGTCATCCAGGTTCCTCTAAAAGAGAACTAGAGAGGCACTCTGCTTGACATGTAGAGGAAGTCTATTCCACAAATGGGGTAGTCTTTGGGACTCAAATCTATCTCACCAACAAGATCTATCAATGTCACAGACCAGGTTAAGGCCTTCCATGTGGGCTGGTCATGTGGAGTTTATCTTATGGATTTGCAGCAACTCCATCATGGCTGGGTCTGTGATGGCCTTGTATGCCAGGCACAGGTCTCCTCTGAGCATTCTTTATGAGACTGAGTAGAGGAACAGGGCTTTTAGCATATTTGTATAGGATAGCTGTTTGAGACCCTGGATTTTCCTGGTCAGGAACCTCTGTGGTCTCCCAACTGCTGCATGTGCTTGGCAAGGTACATGCCAAAGGGGGCATTGTACTAAATAATGGGTCTGATAATGGAGGAGCATAGGGATGTTATCACCTCCTTGTTCCTGGATGAAATGCCCTTATGTATGAGGTGGGCCATATACAAAGCCTTCCGTACAATGGAGGCAATGTGGTGGTCAAAAGTGAGGTTGCTATCAATTTGGGTGCCCCAGTCCCTCATGACTGATTGCATGCTTAGTACATTGTTATTAATGTGATAATTAGTGGGGATGCTATTTTCCCCAAAGGGGAATCCTGATGGATTCAAGTAAGTCCAGATAGGTGGAGTGGGTGTCCTGAGTCATACTTGGGGATTCTGTAGCTAGCTATGATTTGAATAGGTGTTTTGTCAACAGTTGACTGCACTTGGAGTGTCTCCTGGGCATCATACCATATGACAAGCCTGGAGGTGTGTATGTCTTTGATAAATATTGAAGCTCCACCTCCTTTGGCGTTGTAGCCCTCCATTTGGGGTCTGAAATTATTGTAGGATGAGTAACCAAGTAAGGCTGGTGTGATTTCCACAGCTCTGAACCAGGATTCAGTGACTGCATAAATGTCAGCATCCTACAGGACAAGGAATGCTTGCAATGAGTGCAGTTTCATGCTAAGACTCCTAGTGTTTAGCAGCATGACCTTTAAATTTCACTTAGAAGAATTGTTCTTGCTGGTAATTTTCTGCTCATGACTTTGCCTAAAAAAAGCACTATGGGGGAGGCAAGAGCCTTTGCCAGAAGCCTGAAGCCCAGGGGAGACAGATGAAGGTCATCTCTGGCAAAGCATTGTGGTCTGTCAATCATGTCCTCCCAGGCTGTCAGGTATTGGATCCCCTTGGAATGACACCAGAAGCTAAGCCAATTATTAAAATCAGTCATTTTCTGTTTGTATTGAGGAATCATTCTGGGTGATGGTATGATGCTGCTTAAGGCTAGGGACATACCTACCTGAGGCACATACTCAGCAAACTCAATCATGTCTCTCTTCATATAGTCCAGAGAGGAACATCTCAAGTCAATCACACCAACATAGACTATGGCAGAGGCATAACAGTACCTGTTGTTATGAGACTTGAGTGCATGCATGATATGGTGGATGCTAGCACCTGAAAAGCAGCTTACCGTGACTTTCTTCTTGTCTAGCCTGGTGAAGAGCACATCTGTGTGTCTCACTATAGAGTCTCCTCTGACTAATATGTTGGGTTTGTGGCTGGGTCTTAGAGGCTGTGAGACACAGACATGTGTACTCTGTGTAATGCTTGGTGCTGTGGGTTGTGATGTATGTGTGCTTTTGCTTTAGAGATCTCTTTTGTTTAGGTATGTTTTTGTTGAAAACCCCCGCATATGCAGGAGTGGGTTGTACAGATGTGGGTGGTGTTAGAGGTGTGGTGTTCATAGTGTTTGTGCAGACAACCTTCTCGGTGCCAAATATACTGGCTTGTGACTGAGACAGCATGGATTATAGGTTCTTAATGCAATTGCATCTCTCACATATTGTGTTCCTAGGTGGTAGTAGTAGAGGGTTGTCTGTCTACATGAGACAGTTGCTACAGTGTCTCAGAATGCCCATATCAACCAGACTAGGAGGAGAAACCATAGGAAATTGTCCATCCATGGTTATCAAAATCTATTGAAGAGAGGTCAGGGATAGTAGAGTGGGTACTATCGGAGGAGAGTACCTATAGGTATGAGTAGGGCTGGATAAAATCAATACAGTAGCTGCAGATGAGGGCCTCACTTACACAGGTGTGCTGGTAATGGAAAACATGGAAGTGAGATACCTCACAAAGGATTAAAACAGCACAATGCTGGTGATGCACAATGGGCAAACAAGCACAAACTCATGCAAATGCTGGGTTAAATACTGCAAAAATGAAAGTAAAATAGAAACACTGGAAGTGACCAATCAACCCTTGTCCCTGAGCTCTTAACCCAACACCCTATGCCAGACCAGTCCCAACCAGTTCACTCACTCCCTCCAAGTGCAGGTAGGCCCTGGCCAACGCAAGACAGTGTAGCAGAAAACAGGAGTCACACAAACAAATCTGGATACAGCAAAACCTGTAACCAGACTATGATAAAGACATTTAAACTCTGTTTAGGTCGATTTAACACAGGAGAAAAGATACACAAATATAACAGTAGCAAACAAGAGCAAACTGATTTAAACAAATTAACCAATTAACCAATAAAAAATCTCAAATCTGAACCCTGTTCCAGCAGTCTTCAATCAGACAAATTCTAACTGCATACTCCTGCCACTAGAGTACAGGGGAACCCTCTCCAAAAAAAGATGGCCTGGACGAGTGCTCAAGTTATCCAAACAGAGCTAGATTTAGCAGGTCTGAATCTATTCTCTGCTACAGCAAAGAAAGTGCACCAATTTCAGAACGAAACAGTTCAAATAAGCAGGCACAATAAGCCTTCAACCAGCAATTCCCAGCTCAGAAGGGCAGAATCTACCCTCTCCTCCCACAAGAGTGTAGACCACAAACCTTAATGTAAAACAACTGGCCTGAAGCCCAAGTGCTTAATCCAAAAGGCTTAGAATAACTGTTACAATTTAATCAGGCTACTAAGTAGCAGTAAGAAATGCAGCAGAATAAATGCAATTGAGTACTTTTAAAAAACAAGCAGCAAAAGCAAAATAAAGTAATAATGTAGGGAGAAACACAAATACAGTTGCAAGTTTTTTTTTTTTTTTTAAGTTAAGTGGGAAGGGATTAAACGTGATAACTCAAGGTTGTGAAACAAAGGGGGCATGCCTTCCCAAATGATCTCTCTCTCTCTACTCAGTAGAATAAGCTGATGACATGGGACTGGGAGTAGTGTCCAGAATGAAATTTATGGTAGGGGTGGGCAACTCAAAAAGCCATGAAATTTAAAGACACGACAAGGGCTGGGTGGGTGTGAGGGGAAACTCTTAGAACTCCAACAGAACAGAAAACTTAAAACAAAACAAATGTAATACTAGAATAAGATACAAAATAGAAGTGATAAAACCTTAAATAAAGAGCTTCAAATGAAAATGAAATGCAGAGATAACTGATATTCAGAGCAATGCAGACCACACAAACACTTCAGCTAACTACAGATATGTCTAAATAAAAGAGATGCGCTGTTTCTCAGTTCCAGCACACACACACACACACCCCCCCCCCTGCTAATTAACTGATTCTATTCACAGTTGCAAAATAATTCTTTGAAAACTTTATTTAGTGGACCCTAGCCAAGAACTTTTAAAACTCCAACAGAACAGACAACTTAAATCAAAACATATGTAACACTAGGATAAGATACAAAACAGAAGTGACCAAACCTTAAATAAAGAGCTTCAAATCAAAATTAAATGCAGAGATGACTGATATTCAGAGCAACACTTTAACCATTATACCATCCTCCTTGCACTTTGCAATGGCATTTAGGGCTTGACAAAAGCAAGGCTGGAGTTTATTGGTCTGGTGTAACAACAGACTTCTTTGTGAAATGCCTGGAATGTCAGTAGACTGCAGCTCGTCCTAGGTTCATGTGTTGGCTGATACCCATGCTTATTACAGAAGTCTCATTTGTGGAGAAAAACTTGGATTTTGTTGGCTCATCCATAAAGTCTGGTAATGAGAACAGATGCATTCTGGAGAGTATTGCCTATGCAGCAAAGTTTCCTGAGGCAGTTAACCTAACAAAAGTCAGTGTTAAGTCAATAGCTAATGAGCAAGTGTTGTATTTCCCAGGATAAGGATACTCAAAAGAAATAATCATGGTACATTGCACCCCACTTATGCCCAAGTTATGCATTAGATTTGCCACTTTTTTGATGCAAAACAGTTAAGAAGTTTGTACACCAAACCCAAATGTTGAGTAATTAGAGCGATTAAACAAAACATTGGAGTCCCTGCTAAAGAAGACGTAGAATAAAATGGTAAGAAGTTAGATTAGTTACTTTCCTACCTATTATGTGATATTAAAGTTGTGCTCCAAGCATCAAAAGGATTTTTCTCATTTGATTCACTACAAGAAAAACATCTGTTAGCTAACATCAAAAAGGAGACTTAAGGTTTAGACAAAAGTAAGTTTAAAAGTATAATAGTACACTTCACAAACTTACAAGATAAATTTGTTATGCCAGCAATGTACAAGGGACATGAGAGAGACACAAAAGAAGGTCTACAAAAGGAAGCCAGACTCAGGCAATATAAAACATGGGGCAAAGTGAAGTAATTCGTCTCCTCTGTTGAAAATAAATCACTAGCAAGAATGCAAGGAAGATTTGAGATGGTACAAAATTAACAAAATGAAATATAAAAATGAAATGCTGGAAAATGAAGACCAGACTGGATATATCACATAAATGCTTTAAAATAATGGAAGAAGTGGAGGTTTCTCTAGTTAGCCTGAGATATGAGGTATATATAATTAATGCAGTGCCAGAGAATTGTTAACAAAGAAACAAAGAGTTTTATATTTATTTGTGTGTGTGTGTGTGTGTGTGTGTGTGTGTGTGTGTGTGTGTGTGTGTGTGTGTGTGTGTGTGTGTGTTTGAGCCACCTGATATAACACATTTAATTCAAAACAATTCAAAGCAACCCTGGAAATATGTAGGATGCAAAAATAAAACTGAAAAATAATAAGTAAGGCTGTGCTAAACATGCTTATAATGGGAGTTAAAGAGATGCCCCAACGTGAATGGGAGAGACTGGTTGTATCAATTCCCTAAACCAGATAGCTACATAACTTTTTATAATGATTTATGGACATTGGATAAGATATTCTCATTTAATACTTACCCATCTTATAGACTGGATGGACTCAAAGAAAGAATACGCAAAGCAAGCTTTTTGAAGACGGTATTGTTTTAATCAATCTCCATTCTGTGGGAGAAGCAGCATTGTTGATTTTTTGGTAAATCTCCTTATACCTTGAAGCCAAGGAAAAAACAGTATTCTCCACACCTGAAGGTCTTTTCCATTGTACTGACTTACGCTTTAGGCTTCAAGAAGTCCCTGTCACCTTTTAAAGGCTCATGCATAAAGTTTTGAACCCTCCTGCCAGACAAATGTTATTTACAATACTGGCTTGTTGGGTATAGCCCAACAAATGAAAAGAATATCGTGTATATGTATTCTATTTAAAAATAGATTTTCCCATTTTGGTTTGTGTGCTACTATACATATACGGAGCTCTAATTTTAGTTTAAAAAAGAAGTTATTTGGGATGTTTTCTAAAAAAAAAAAAAAAAAAACATAACTAGACCTACTCCAAAAATGAGACTAATGCTATTGCACCTTAGTAGAGGTATTGCTAGTATGCTCATTGATCAAAAATGGCACGTCTGAGGTGAGGTTTTGACTGTTGGACAAATAAGCGATGCACCATTCTTATTGTCTCCAACTGCCTGTGGTAAGTGGTGCATGAGGCAGTATGAATGAAAGTAAAAGAAGTGGAGAAACTGATACATGAAATTACATTTTTTAGTGACTGTTTCTTTTTATGTTTTTATTTGTTTATTATTATATATTATTTTGTTTGCTATCCCTTCAATTCTTTTGTTACATGGTGCTACTACAAGCCATCTATCCATCTTGTTGTACGGTATGAGAGCATGTGTTTTGAGATTCTTGTGTGTGTGTGTGTGTGTGTGTGTGTGTGTGTGTGTGTGTGTGTGTGTGTGTGTGTGTGTGTGTGTGTGTGTATGTGTCTGTGTGTGAGTGTGAGTGCGCGTGCGCGTGCATGTGCGGGTGTACATGTGTGTCTGGTCTATGTATGAATGAGTGCTGCAATGGGTTTCACTGTGTGACTTTGACATTTGTGGGCTGAATTGTATTACTTGTTGCTATCATTTAAGTATCTTTTAATTCATTTGATTACAATTCAAGATCTAATGTGTACACAGTCATACAAGTAGCTATAACTGTTGGCCACATCTTTATGTTTGTTTGTGTGTGTGTGTGTGTGTGTGTGTGTGTGTGTGTGTGTGTGTGTGTGTGTGTGTGTGTGTGTGTGTGTGTGTGTGTGTGTGTGTGCCAGCATAATACATGCATGCAGAGGGGCAGCAGCTGGTTGACTTCATGCTTTTTACAGCAGAGAACAGAACTATGTTACTGGGGCCATTATTTGTTTTATTTAATTACGTTGTACACACCCAGACATCTTAGTTATATGACTCAGTATAGTGCTTGTTACTGGAGTGCATTTGAGTGAAAGTGGGGGGGGTCAATAGGTTAACCATAAGTTTATGACAGCTGAAATACGCTGACGTTGCCACTGTTTATGCAGTGGTTAAAATGAGATGTGCACAGTCAATAAAGTGATTTTAATTTATTGGTGTATGTGTGTGTGGGAGGGCACAAAGTATTATTTTTTTCTGACACAATTTTTATTTAATTACAGTCTGATGTGTGCACATTTAATAATGTGACTATATTTGCTTAATATGAGGGCTGTTTGTGGGTGAAACTGAAGCTGAATTACCATGGTCTTTGTTCATGTTAAGCAGTCATTATTCTGGTTTTCCAGGACGAAGACATATTTGAGTAAAGCAAGCTAGATGACTTTACAGTAACCCTTTCCTCATTCCCACAGAGCTCAAAAACACTTGGTATATATGTAATGCGATCTTAGCAAAGATAAGCACTTTAAGTTAATTATTTGCACTTTCATAAGATATTTAAAAGTAATGCTGCTATATATTTTCAACATTTTTTATTGCATTCTTCTGCTTTTACCATGATAAAGAGCCCTGCTTTTCACTGACCTTGTTGTTAGTTTCTCTGGATTGAAATCATTTTAAAAGTATGTGTTTCTAGTTAATTTGTTTGCCTGCAGCATGGTTTTACATTAAAACAGCCTAGGACTTCTTTTCAAATGGGAGTAGAACGTGATCTGGTCTGCCTGAGCTGGGGATCACAAAGAAAGGCTTTAAAGGATTTTAGTGCCTGTATAAACTTGGAACATTTGTGTGGAGCTGCTCATCATGCAGTGGCAGTTAGCAGCACCCTGTACAGTAACAGAAACTAAGTTGCTAACCTTTTCCTATAGAACTTCCCCTGGAACTGCACCCTGGAACTCGCTGATTATAGAGAAACTGCTTTGCATGTTGAGATGCGTAGTACATCTAGTTTGCATGTTGAGGTGCACTGCTCCTAAAATTTAGTATTATATTGCTTGGTCTAGACCTAGTCCCAAAGTACCCTTAGTTGCCCACTTTTAACTCCGTGTGCACCACACCCTTGTACATGAATTAATAAAGGACCTGGTGTCATGAATAAGCACCTTCCCAGTTTCTCTTCAGACAGTTTGGTGGACATGAGTATCTTGAGAAAAGTTAACAAATGTCTCATGTTCACTGACCACCACTGAATCCTTAAAGAAACACTTTGCACTACACTTTACACTTTAGAAATCATATTTTTAAATATTACTTTTATTTAGTTTTAGTTGACAGCATAATCAGATGATTCTGATGTTGGCCAACTATTACTGTTCAGTGATTTGGTTTACGATGTAAAGCAGTTCAATGGATGTTTTCTTCAATGGTCTTGGTTTGCTATTTAAGAGGAACAGATGGGGTAGTTTGTTTGTATGGTTATTACACAGAAACACATCAGGATGGATAGCAGCAGAACAAAATATAAACAAACTGATTAACTGACAGACTACACAAACATACATGCTTACATCTCAACAGCTTACTCCAAAATGGCAGTCAGGCTTGCAGAAGCTCAGTATTTATACACTTATGCAAGCCCCTAGAAAGCTTTATTAAGGTATTGATACATATTAGGTTCATAGGTTCATAGGTTCATACTAGGCTATCTGCCCTAGGGCATTTATAAGCCTAGCCAGAATGTGTTTGGCTTTCGCCACCCATTTTAAATTTATTTTGCTATGCCCTTTTTCGAGGTTAGTATACTGTGCCTCTGTCTAACAGTGACACAGAAGTGATACCCGGGGTAAATCTACAATCTCCCATCCACTCATCAAGATTCCTCTTGAAGAGAGTCAATAAGGGACTCTGCCTAACCTGGACTGGGATTTTATTCCAGAGTGAAGGGAGCCTCTGGGTTATGAATCTGTCCCTCCAGCATGTCCTATTTATTTCCGTGCTGAGGTTCAAGTCTCTCGAGCGCGTAGCTCGATGGGATTTGGATTTTCTGAGGTGCAGCATGTCCATTAATTCCGGGTTGGACATGGCTTTATACGTCAGGCACAGATCACCTCTGAACATGCGGTATGCCACTGAGTAGAGCTGGAGTTTCTTTAACCGGGCAGCATATGGCATCTGTTTGAGCCCTTTGATCCTCTTGGTGAGGTACTTTTGGGGTCTTTCCAGTTGCTGCAGGTGTCTGGTAAGGTACATCCCAAAAGGGGCATTGTACTCAATTATGGGCCTGATGAGGGATGAGTAAAGAGGCACGATGACCTCCCCTGATCTAGATCTGAATCCCTCCATGATTAGGTGGGCTATATAAAATGTTTTTCTAACCACTTTGGCCACGTGGTTGTCAAATGAGAGATTGCTATCAACTTGGGTCCCCAGGTCTCTAATTACTTCTTCTGTACTTAATGGATTACCACCTATGTGGTAATTTGTGGGAACTTTGCTTTTGCCAAAGGGGATGACTATACACTTTTTGGCATTTAGCTTGAGGCCATGGCTCTGGCACCAGTTGTCTGTTTCTATGAGGCCCTTTTGGAGGATGCTTGTGTCAGCTGGAGAGTCAATTATGGCACCCAGTTTGCAGTCATCTGCGAACTTGGTCAGCCACAGTCCTTCCGTGTTGGCCTGTACCTCCGAGAAATATATACCAAACAAGAGAGGTCCCTGGACTGAGCCTTGTGGGACACCACTTGTAACTGGTTTGGAGTCTGACATGGCTCCAGCAATTCTAACCATGTGGGTTCAGTCCTTGATCCAGTTTGCAATCCATCTAGTGACATAGGGGTTTATATTTAAGCTGGTGAGCTTATCTATAATGCCCGAGTGGGGTATTGTATCGAAGGCTTTTGCGAGGTCCAGGTAGGCTGTGTGGACCACCTTCCCCTCATCAATGGCCTCGGTGACTGTTTCAAAGAAATCAACCAGGTTTAAGAGGCAGGCTCTGCCCTTAACAAAGCCGAACTGGGTAGGATCCAGTGTCTGTAGGTCCCCAATATCTTTATTTATGAGGTCCATGATGATCCTTTCCATAGCTTTGCAGACCAAGCTAGTCAGTCTTATGGGGCGATAGTTTCCAGGATCCGTTGAGGCACCACCTTTATGGAGAGGGACCACTATTGCTGTACGCCACTCTTTGGGCATATATCCTGTAGTAAGGCTGAGATTGAACAGTAGTTTTATGTTTGGGTTTAGCTCTTCTTGGAGTTCATGTAGGATGCAGCCCGGGACACCGTCTGGTCCCATTGATGCTGTGTTTTTTGCTTTGGAGAGGGCGGCTCTTACCTGAGCATCTGAGATGTCAGGGGGGCAGCACTCTGCTGGGATAGATATTTGCCCTTTTGGTGGGGAGGGGGGAGAGAAGTTTGCGCTGAACCTGTCTGCTAGGATGTTGGCAATGTCTGTGGGTTCAGTGTATTTTTTGTCATTTTGGACTAATTCTGAGCATATCTGGGAATTACCCCCCAGGTTCCTAACATAACTAAAGAAAGCCTTGTGATTATCCTTAGTGTCCTGTGCAATTTTTCTCTCGAAGCTGGCCTTAGACAATTTTATGAGTGCCCGTAGTTTTTTGCTAATACTGATCAGTGATGCCTTCCCTTTTTGGGATTTTGCTCTATCATTTAGTAGCTTCCTCCTTCTATTGTATAGTTTGTTTATGGCTGGGGTCCACCAGACAGGACGTCTGCCTTTGGAGGATTGGGTCTTGGTTTTATTTGGGATCGCATGATCCATGCATTCCTGAAGGTGTTCATAGAATGAGTTAATAAAGGATTCTGCAGTCTGGGCCGTATTTTCCACAGGCCCAGGGGCTTTGAAGGATTCCACCTCAGTTTTGAGGAGTGTGAAATTTGCTTTAGAGAAGTTTTTCACTGTGGTTTTCTGGGCAGGGGGTGGGGTCGGGATGTGAATATCCAGTGAGATTAGTTTATGGTCTGATCTTACCAGGGAGGGATACACTTCTGTTCTGGAGCATAGAGTTAAGCATATTGTGCAATTCTTAGTATAATTTAAGTATTTTCTTAACATTATATGAAAGTTTAAAGTATACTACTAGTACCTAGTTAATAATATTGTTCATTCTGAATTTCAAGCACAATTAGTTGCCTTAGGAACAGTCTTAATTAAGTCAATTATATAATTATGAATTGATGACTGATTACTTGTACTATATAAGCTGGAAGCTGTATTATTCATTTTATCTGAAGAAGTCAACCTATTTAGGTCGACGAAAAGCGCTTTATGGTACCTGTTGTTTTACGCTATTTTCGTGTGGTTTTATTTGTTATAGCAGTTGCAGTCGGAACTGATTAAACTTGAAGATTTTTTATTCAACAAGAAGTGGTTTTTTGGCCAGAAGCTTCCTACTCTTTGGTTCCTTGGTCTGTGGTTATTTTATTTTGGTTTGTAGCATAGAGTTCCCATGTTGGTGATGATCAGGTCCAGTATGTTTTCCCCTCTTGTGGGACTGGTAATAAGTTGTTCCATAGCATTTGAGTTTATAAATTCTAGGAACCTTTGGGCTAGGGTGTTGGAGCTAGAGTAATGCTCCCAGTCTATGTTTGGGTAGTTGAAGTCGCCCAATATAATGGTGTTTGGAGAGACCTTCATATTTTCCAGTGTTCTCACAAAGGCTGAGTGGGGTTTCTGGGTTTGGGAGGGTGGTCTGTAGCAGGCTATAAACTGGAAGGCAGTTTTACCCACTGTTAGCTGCACATGGATAGTCTCTGATGCTTCGTGCTTTGCCACCAACCTGGAGATGTGGGTATCTTTGATGAATATAGATACTCCCCCTCTTTTTGTGGTTTGGTCCAAGTTTTGGGGCCGAAAAGCATGGTATGAGGTATAACCCGGTAGTGCTGGGGTGCTCTCGGGAACCCTGAACCAGGTTTCTGTTACTGCACAGATATCGATGTTCTCCATGCTAAGGAGAGTTTCGAGTGTGTGCATCTTGAGGTTTAGACTTCTGGTGTTGAGTAGCATTACTCTTAGTTTCTTATCCCTTGTGATACCTATGGAGGTGGGTTTGTCTTTTGAGCCTTGCCTAAAAAAGGCACTATGGGGGTAGCAAGAGCCTTTGCCAATATCCGAAAGCCCAGGGGTGACAGGTGCAAGCCGTCCCTAGCGAAGCATCGTGGCTTGTCGAGCATATCATCCCAAGCTGACAGGCATTGGATCCCCTTTGAATGACCCCAGTACTTAAGCCAATTGTTGAAATTGATCATCTTGTCTTCATATTGTGACATCATTCTTGGTGAGGGTAAAATGCTACTCTAGGTCAGAGTCATACCGACCTGGGCTACATGCTCAGAGAGCTCCTTTATGTCTCTTTTCATGTAGTCCAGAGAGGTACATCTCAGGTTATTCACACCAGCATGGACAATGACTGAGTCATATTTGTACTTGCCTTGGAGTGACCTGAGTGCTTGTGTTATGTGGCGGATCCTAGCGCCCAACAGGGTGCTCACCGTGACCCTCTCCTTCTTCAGCCTGGTGAGCGAGACATCAATGTGCCTGATGATAGAGTCACCTATTACAAGTGTATCAGGTGTGTTGTTTAGTCTTAAGGGCTGTGACTGTTCGGCACACTGGCTTTGTGAGATATGTGTTGCACGCGTTTTGTTTTGGGGTAGCGGTTGCTTGGGTGTCTGCTTTGGAGGTCTCTGCTGCTTAGGCAGATCTTTATTTAATGGCTCCGAGTATGTTTTTGTGTGATTATGTGTTTGGTTTGCTGTTGTGGTAGGTCTATGTGAGACTGGAATTGTAGTGAGTGTGGTTTCCTTCCCCTCCTGACTGGTTATGCCAGTACTGAGTTGAGAGAGCATAGGCTCCAGTTTGGCTATATGGTTGCATCTCTCACATGTGTTGGAATTTGTTGGGAGGAGGAGAGGGTTGTCTGTGTACATGAGGCAGTTGTAACATTGCCTCAAGATTCCCAGATTGACCAGCATTACCGGAGAGGAGATTGACAACTGACCTTTGGACATGCTAGAATAATATTGGGAATTCCTTAATAATTGAAAACAAGGGCCAGTGGGGAGTGAGGGTGTAGTGCTTTTAATTTTTAGTGCTGACTTATATAATTGCTTTAGCGCGCAAGGCCAGGTAACTTAAGTGCAATGTGTTACAGGTAACTTAAATGCAAAAATGACAAACAGTAACTTTCTTTCAAGTGAAACAAGGAAATAAGTACAGTAAGCAATGCAGTTATCACTAGTGATCCACAGAAGCGCTGACAGGTGGAATTAGCGTTCCAGGGAAATAACAAGCAAACAAACAACAAGCATATAAACAAAGCTAGATTCAGCAGGCCAGGATCTAGTCTATGCTACAGCAAACAAGGTGTACCAATTTCAGTAAGATACAGTTCAAATATTCAGGCACTATAAACCTTTAACCAGAAATTCCCAGCTCAGAAGGGCAGAGTCCAGCCTCTTCTCCTGCAAGAGTGCAGACCACGAACCTTCTTAATGTAAAATAACTGGCCTGAAGCCCAAGTGCCTAAACCAGAACTAATACACTTTAAGAATAACAGACACTGGGCTCTCAATCAGCAGTTTCCAACTTAGAAGGATGAAAGCTACCTGTCCTGCCACCACAGTGCATGCCACAAACCTTCCTAATGTAAAACAACTGGTCTGAATCCCAAGTGCTTAATCCAAAAGACTTAGAATGATAGCTACATTTTAATCAAGTTACTACCAAGCAGTAATAAATACAATTGAATACTATAGAGAATGCCTGGATTAGTGCTCAAGTTACACAAACAAAGCTAGATCCAGCAGGCCAGAATCCAGTCTATGCCACAGCAAACAAGGCGCACCAACTTCAGTAAGAAGCAGTTCAGATATGCATGCACTATAAGCCTTTAACCAGAAATTCCCAGCTCAGAAGGGCAGAGTCCAGCCTCTCCTCCCACAAGAGTGCAGACCACAAACCCTCTTAATGTAAAATAACTGGCCTGAAAGCCCAAGTGCTTAAACCAGAATTAATGCACTTTTAGTATAACAGACACCGAGCCCTCAGTCAGCAGTTCCCAACGTAGAAGGATGTAAGCTACCTGTTCTGCCACTACAGTGCAGACCACAGACCCTCTCAGTGCAAAACAACTGGTACGAAGCCCAAGTGTTTAAACCAAAAGGCTTAGAATGAGTTACACCAAGCAGTAATAAATACAACTGAGTACTTTTAAGATGATGCAAAAGTAAAATAAAGTAGGTAGAAACACAAGTACAGTAAAAACAGATGAAATTTTTTTTTTCTGAACAAGTGCTGAGATCAAAGAAACAGATTTGAGTGCTGAAACTAGAAAACTGGCTAGTTATAAGAAAAAACAAACTAAGCTAGAAGGCTTCCCTCTAACACTGAAGGGCTTGGGGGCTCAGAAGCCTACAAATAGTCTATACCACTTAACAGGAAAGGCAGGAAACGATCTTAAATTTTTTTTTCTTCTGTTTCCCAGATGCTCTCTTTGTACGCAGTAGGAGTGCCTGAAATCAGAATATGATCTCACTGCACTCATTTGAGTGAGCAAATGAGATGGGCCCAGAAGGAGTATCCAAACACAAATTTACAAGAGGGGTGGGCAGTTTCAAGGCCACTAAGATTAACATCAAAACAAAAACAGGGAGGGTGGGTGGGACTAACTAAAGAGCAGAGTCAAAACTTCCAGTTCAGTTAATATTCCTGCAACACACAGTTAAAATCAATTTAAATACTGTATTTTTTTGAAAAAAAGTGCAGATAAAGGTACTTAAATTCTCTTATACGTCCATTTGAATACAGCAAGTTCTTAGCCGGCCAAAGCTGAGGTTTTTAAGCAGAAAATATTTCACACTGTACCACTTAAATAGGCAAGGACAGGAAATCAAAGAATGTGGCTACCCCCACACCTGTAATTACTAGCAAATAACAAAATTCAGCAAACACTGACTAACTTCCAGTTCAGTTAATATTCCTGCAACACACAGTTAAAATCAATTTAAATACTGTATTTATTTGAAAAAAAGTGCAGATAAAGGTACTTAAATTCTCTTATATGTCCAGTTGAATACAGCAAGTTCTTAGCCGGCCAAAGTTGAGGTTTTTAAGCAGAAAATATTTCACACTGTACCACTTAAATAGGCAAGGACAGGAAATCAAAGAATGTGGCTACCCCCACACCTGTAATTACTAGCAAATAACAAAATTCAGCAAACACTGACTAACTTCCAGTTCAGTTAATATTCCTGCAACACACAGTTAAAATCAATTTAAATACTGTATTTATTTGAAAAAAAAGTGCAGATAAAGGTACTTAAATTCTCTTATATGTCCAGTTGAATACAGCAAGTTCTTAGCCGGCCAAAGTTGAGGTTTTTAAGCAGAAAATATTTCACACTGTACCACTTAAATAGGCAAGGACAGGAAATCAAAGAATGTGGCTACCCCCACACCTGTAATTACTAGCAAATAACAAAATTCAGCAAACACTGACTAACTTCCAGTTCAGTTAATATTCCTGCAACACACAGTTAAAATCAATTTAAATACTGTATTTTTTTGAAAAAAAGTGCAGATAAAGGTACTTAAATTCTCTTATACGTCCAGTTGAATACAGCAAGTTCTTAGCCGGCCAAAGCTGAGGTTTTGATCTACATCCACCTTCTTTAATGAATTGCCCACAATATAATGACATTTGAAAAGAAACACGTGAATATAGACAATAAGAAATAAACATAACGCTTATGTCCAAGTTGCTGTGTATCTGAATCATAGTCTAGAAATGCAACCTGATCTAGTGCTATAGCAATTAGAACTGGATTTAGCAACAGGGCAGTCATTGGTGAAGAATTTGCTTCAGGATTAGGGATTCTTCTCAGGAACAGGGATATTTACTGGAATGTCCTCTGGAACTGGAATGTTGGATAACTCACTCTGAGATATAGAGTCTCTCTCGCAGGTATGATACTGCAATACAAGCTCAGACTCAGGATCAAATGTTTCCAATATTGCCTAAAATCCTGCTCCTTTTGAATACACAATGTACGATATCAGATCTGGACATACACTTTTCATGACACCAATCCAATCAAAACCTTTGGACATCTGGATCCTAACTACATCTCATACTAGATTGAGCAGTTTGATGGTCTTATCATAATAGGACTTCTGTCATAAGCACTTCTTTAACAGAGGGGATTTCACTGATTTGTTGTTCTTAACACATGGAATCAGTAATGAACTATTAATTGATAGTATGGTTCTTGTTTGTCTTGACAGATGTCTCTGTGCAGGTGAACCACGATGTTTATCATGAGGAACATTTCTGAGATTCAAGAGATTCAAGCAAACATCACTATTGTCTTGTTTCAACATATCTAGTAATTGTTTTGCACTTTGAACTGCACATTCTGCCAAACCATTTGACTGTGGATACTCAGGGCTTGTAACATGAATAAAGGTCCACTCTTCAGCAAATCTTTTTTACTGCTGGCTTGTGAACTGTGCACCATTGTCAGAAATAACTTTGTGTGGACTCGACCATGGTAGTCCAGGAATCTGGTTTAGATGAAGTGGTTCTTTCTGTTGATGTGGCTTAGCACTATTACACACAGAACAAGATGAAGGTACTTTCTCAATGTCCCTTGACATAGAAGGCCAAAATATTAGTCCTCTCACCCTTCTTTTGGTAGAATCAGTTCCTGGGTGGACATGATGCAAAATTGTAATATACTCTTGTTGCGAGGATTTTGGAACAATCACCTTTGGACCTTTTACAATGATACCATTGTCAAACAAAATCTCATCTCGATATGGAAAATAAAGTTGTAGATCTTGAGGTAAACTTGATTGCTTTGACGGCCATCCTCAACTGATAAAAGTGGTTGAGATTCTGAAGAATTGTATCTGAGACTGTATGACTTCTAAGCTCATGAAGACATGTGAGAGAAAATGTTCTTACTTCCATGACTTCAAAATCAAGTTTCTCATTTTCATGCTGTTCAGTTGTATTTCTGGGTGATCTGGATAATGTATCAGCAAGATGAAGAAGTTTGCCTTTTGTGTCGACAAGATTGAAATCATACTTTTCCAATTTTAACATCAAGCTTTGCAATCTGGCAGGACCTGCATACATAGGCCTTTTCAAAATAGTGACTAAATGTTGGTGGTCTTTTTCAATCTGGATAGGTCTACCATAAGTATAATCATGGAACTTCGAACATGGAAACACAATTGCCAAGAGTTATTTCTCTATCTGTGCATACTGCATTCTAGTTTGGGTTAGATTTCTGGGCACATAAGCTACTGGTCTACCATCTTGAAGAATGACTGCACCAAGACCAAACTTTGAAGCATCACAAGAAGGAGTAACTGGTTTTTGAACAACATAGTATCTGAGAGTTGGTGGACTGGCAATTCTCTGTTAAAGGACATCAGATGCTCTTTGATGTTGTGCTAGCCATGACCAAGATACATCTTTGTGTGTCAGCTCTCAAAGCGGTGCTGAAAGTTGGCTTAAGTCAGGAATGAACTTGCCTAGGTAGTTAACAATGCCAAGAAAACATTGTAGGGCTTGAACACTGTCTGGAGCTGGCATCTCAAGAATTGCAGTTTGCTTGGAAGGATTTGGTCATAAGCCTGAACTGGTAAACACATAACCAACATAAGTAACTTCCCATAGCCTGAATTTGCACTTGTGAGGATTCAGCTTAAGATTCACTTCAAATGCTCTTTCCAGAACTTTCTTGAGGTTTATGTCACTGTCAGCATCACCATTATCTCCTACTAGAATACCATCTATTATAATAGCACATGAATACCCAGAAAAAAAATTGTTCCATTGCACGTTGGAAGAATCTACTTGCAGAATTTGTCACAAACGGCAGACTCAACCTGCCAAAAGGAGTAATGAAAGTGGTTAGCAATGAGGATTTTTCCATCAAGCAACATTTGTCAAAATGAACTCTTTGCATCCAAGACAGAAAAACAGTGGCATTTGTCATAAGGGCAACCAATTCTTTGACTGTACGGTTTGAATTATGAGGTCCTTTCAGTGCTTTCTTCAAGTCTCATGGATCAATACACATTCTGATATCATCTGAGCTTTTCTTATGAGCCATGACCATAGAATAACACCATTCAGTTGCTTCATCTACTGGAAAAATTACACCTTGCTGTACCATTTTATTTAGCCCAGCTTTGCCTCTATTCTACATTGCTACTTGAAATTTATGGGCTGGTCTGACAACTGGACTGACTTCAGGGTCTAACTTCATGGAGTACATAACTGGGAGCTTGCCAAGTTTGTCTTCAAAAAGATCAGCATAGGTAGAAAAAATAGACTGGGTGAAATTAGAATAGTGATCTTTCAAGCTTACATGGTGCACTTCCTTATTAAATGAAAGAAGTCCCATTTTCAAACTGTCTCTGAGGCCTAATAATGACTGTACGTGCCTTTTGACCACGTAAAATTGCAAGTCAGAACTGTTCCCAGAGTAACATGAAAGCACTACTGAATCTTCAGTTTGAATTTCTTCACCATAAGCTACAAGCTTCATACACTTTGCCAAATCAATCTTCTCACCAGCACATACTCTAGAAAATGTTTCTGCTACCTATAATTTGACTTTAAACCTGTGTCAGCTTTGAGCTCTATGGGTTTCCCATTTATCTGAACAGTAGAAATTGCTTAATTCTTTGCCCATAAATCTACTGCATTAGCTGTTTGATTAAGCACAGACACACTATCAACATAACAGTTATGGCCACAGCTTTCTAATTGATCAACTTGTCTCTTGGAATGTTCTCCTTTAATAAAATAATTCCCCTTATTTGGTTTACAAATCCTTTTGAAATTATTCCACTTATTGCATTTCTGGCTTTGCTGACCAAAAGCTAAGCACTTTTCTCTTTTAGGTTCATGATTTGCATCACAATTACAACAGTTGACTATGAAACTAGGTAGAGGCCCATCTTAGTCTTTGACTTTGTTGACTCAGCCTTATGCTTCACTGAGACTATTCTCACTCTGGAATTTGCTAGAAAAGTACAGGGTTTTCCAGTGACTGTTACAGGGTTTACAGTTCCTGCCATGTGCTTGGGCCTGTTTCTTTTAATGACTTGCTGCATTCTATCACATGAGCACTAGAAGATACTGGAAGCATACATTTCTAATTTATAAGCATATCTGTGTGCTTTTTTTGAGCTCATATATCTGATAAATCTCAATGTCCTTATTCAAAGTTAAATCACTATCACGTAGCAAAATCTTTCTCACAGCATCATCTTTAATAAAACACACAAGTCTGTCTTTTATCGACTCTTCCCTTAAATCACCAAATCTGCACGTTTTAGCTTTGTTTCTCAAGTCAGTTATATATGTTGCAAAAGTTTCACCATGGTTTTCATCTCTTATTTAAAATAAGTGCCCATCCATTGTAATATTTATTTGGAGGTTACACATTTCTCTAAATTTATGTTTTAAGCACTCAATGTCTTCCCTTGACTCAGCTGGTACCACTATATGAGGGTTTTCCCCCTCTATTGCAAATATAGCAGGTGCATACACAAATGAATGCTCTCTTTCAATGGCTTTTGAATCTGGCAAATTAAGAAGAATAAATGCCTTTGTACAGTTATCTTTATCATAAAATACAGCTTGTATGAAAATATCATACTCTTGCCCAAACACTCTACAGTTCTCTCCAATATTATTATCAAAGACAAGTGCAGCTGGTCTATGAAATGCTTCAGCCATGCCAACAAAGTATGCCCAAACACACTAAATAAATGCCCCTTGTAATTATGTACAAACATGCACACATCACCAGTATTTGTAATAGCATTTAAATGCATAAAAACTCATTGAAATACTGTATTTTGTGAATTAACTGCACTGTAATGCTGCACAAACTTGCAAACATTTTGTATACTTTGGATATCTTGAACAGCTTTAATTAATGGAAAAATTATGTGTTATGAGCTACATCAAAAACGCAGTAGTTTTCCTTATTTTATACATTTTATGCAATTTTTACTTTATTTCAAATATTTTCTGTAGTTATTCAAATATTTTCTCAATGTGTTGCTGTTTCGGACATTTCCTTTACTTAGAAATGTGTTTAGAGCATTCTGGGTGCTTTGGTTTATATTTTAAAAATAAGAAATCATTTCAGCAAGTTTTAGTAATGGAAATTCATTTTTGACCTGGATTTGTGAGTTATATGTGCAGTAGGGATGATCCACTCCTCTATATTAACTGAGTGCCTCTTGGTCTTGAATCTGGATCCTATTCTGACACCATGTTGCTTGTCTTGGTTTGCTATTGAAGACTAACAGGTCAGGTAGTTTGTTTATATGCTTTATTACATAGAAATAAGGATGGATAGCAGCAGTACAAAATATAAACAAACTGATTAAATGACAGACTACACAGACATACATCCTTACATCTCAACAGCTTACTATAAAATGTCAGTCAGGCTCAGATGTGCTCAGTATTTATACAGTTGTGCAAGCCCCAAGAAAGCTTCTTAAAGGTATACATACATATTGTTCTACAATGATTACCCATAGATCTGCCACTGACACCAAGCACTAAGTTGTTTACCTTCATGACAAGTGAGCCACATTTAGTCAAAGTACAAGCTGCAGTAGTGTCTTTAAAAAAGGCAGGACAAACAGTTAATGCTGCCAAAGTATGATCTAGATAACAGAAGCCCGATATTTAGGATATGTCACTGGGAAAGGGGTAACTGAACCCAAAACAAACATATTGTTACAAATTGGCCAAAAGCTAATGCTCTATGTTAAGTTAAATAATTTAAAGAGCTAGCTTGCTAGTACAGAAATTTTGTACCCAATTTTGTTATTATAGCCAGACTTTTAATAGACATTATGAAAGGTTAGACCTTATCGAACAGATGAATCGTAACTCAAATACATCATGTTTAGAACCTGTGTTAGTTGCTCATGACTTTATCAATCTTTACATCATCTACACCAATGCTTCTGAGATAGGGAAAGGGGCTCTAATTTCTCAAGCAGTAGGCGCTGAAGAGCGTGCACTCCACTAGCTTAACTGAAAGTTAAAAAGAGCTGAGAAAAGTCACTTCATAAACAAGATAATATGCCTTGTTATTGCAGTACTACTTATTAATTTCATATTTACAACTGACATTGCACACCTGTAAAATCTAAACAAATAGAAATATATCAACAACAAATTAAACATAAGGGCTTTGCCCCTGTAGCACTTCAGCATTTCAGTCAGACATAGGCCAGGTCCTAAGCATGCCAATGTGGTTAAATTATCTAGGGCATATAACTGAGCCTAAGCAGTACAGAACTGTGGGCTGCATGTTGAGGGGTCACTATAGTACAGCAACAAGCATTAAAGTCACGCTAAAATGTTTCTTGCTATGAAATGCAATTTTTTTTTGTTATGAAAATGCTGCTCTCTTGGCAAATGCTGTTTAATTCTTTAAAAGATGTCTGTAAAGCATGCAAAGTGCTATCACTTTTATGGAGCTATTTGTGCTGGGAAGTTTATACTATGCAATGTGATAAAGCATGCAGCAGCTGTAGCAGCAGTAGCAGCTGCAAGGACAGATTTGAGATTCCTGAAGAAATGCAGATAAAAGGAAGACCTTAGAATAACATGGCAGAGATGTTTGCCTCTCCATGTAGAGGAAGTATTATGGAAAAAAAAAAACTCTTGGTGTTTGCTAGTCAGAAATTCAAGTGGAGTTGACCTTTGTCTTGTTTTAAGAAGGAGTATTGTAGTCATGTCTAAGTGATTCTTGGAAGTCACCAGCTGAGCAAAAGGTTGTGGAGTAAGATGGTGACATAAGATCTATTTGTAGATGGCAGGTTATGAAACATTTACCTGACTGTTTATAACATTTGATGAAAAAGTAAGCGTGTTTGCATTTTACGTTTATGTTTCACTCTAAGGTGCACTTAACATGAAGTTCTAATCCAGTGTATGTTTGTATTGCACAAAGGTTTCCACATATTTTATACAGAATTAGAGGAAACATCTTAAATAATTAGAGTCAAATACCCAAATCAGAGTTTTTAAAATATTATATTTACTAACATTGAAACTTCACAGATTAAAATAACTTGAAGTAACACATATTTTATGAAGTAAAAGAACTAAGTAACTGTAGTGATTAACATTATGAACTGGCTGTAAATTACCCCATTTTCTCAAAAAGTCACTGTGTTTAGCTGAGACAGAACAAACTACAGGGTCAGAATTAGGGGCATCCCTTAGAATCAGATAGACTTGAAAGCTATGGTGCTACATATTACATGCATCACACACAAACACAAATAGCTATAAATGCAGATACAGATAGATATGAATTATAACTATTTTCTAACATATTATGAATGTGGTCAAAGCAAAGATCTAACAAACATATGAAATATATCTGGATAGATTAAACAAACAGAGCAGCAATCAAGAGTTGTGTTGTCTGCTCTAAGTTGACTTTGGCAGGTATAATCACATTTCAAACAGATAATCATTTAATATGCTTCAATATAACAATGTAAAGTTTAAAATAAAATATATTCAGCATTTATAAATATTAAAAATTTAAAAGCATCATCTAGTCATTCTGAAGTAAATGTGCTGTGTTTATGCATGCGTGACTGGTGTGCTGAGACCTCTTTTTTACCCTTCATTTGCGTATGTATTTATTGCAAGGGACAATTTAAGACTTTTGTTCTGAATAAACAAGATTTATATGTATATTTTAAAAGAGTAGCTGATCGTTCATACATACATACAGATTTTTTCTTATTCTGATAGTACACCATAGACATTATTTCATAGTAGTTGGCAACAACGTGAAGAGCTCAGAGGGCTGAATACTTGCTTTTGATTTCACTGAGAACAGATAAGTGTTACTTGGAATCATATAGATCAGAGCACTGCACAATGTAGGTGGCGGCATTTGGATCAGACATTAAAATGATGGTGCAACTGTCTTTAGAGATGGAAATCAAAAAATTCTAAAAACACCATAGCATATGCTATAGAAAAGCATACATTTTTAATATGGTTATGTACAACTGTATTCATTTTAACAAAAATATGTATCTGTCACTATGAATGCATACAACAATATAAATACATACTTTTTCTTACTCTTCCCTCCATCTGATTATCCTGCTATTCCTCTTTCCATCAGGATCAGATGTCTGAGTCGTTAGGTATTTTTCCAAAGATATTGCTTAGAGAATAATCCAATTGCTATGTGTAGGAGAAAATTAAAGAAAAAAATTCTATAACAGTCTTCATAAAACAAAGTATATCTAGCATGACTAATACAATTATTATGTACCATTTATTTGCATGATGCATTTTCTTTTCAATAAAGTTCTGTCCACTGCTGTCCTTGTGTCATTGCATTTTGCTAAATGTTTACTATGCTGTATCAATTGCACTACAAATTTCTCATTTCACTAAGAAATGCATAAAAGAAGATGGCCTGAAAAATATTACTGATAAGGCTTTCATCTACTTATTTCATGTCATTGGATTAGCAAGTAGGGCATACTGCTAATCTGCAAGTTCTGCATTATTAATCCATGTTGATAATGTAAAGATCTTCAAAGAGCTATTCTCTGTGCTGTGCTCAGACCACTGTATGGACTTGTTTTGCATGTCAAGACCTTCATTTAGAAACAGAAGCCTTTTTGTGCTTTCACCCCAATCTTGAAAATGCAGTAATAGAGAACTTTACTAATACGTGAACAGAAAGTCCCAACAACCTAATACATTAATTACATAGGGTGATACTGGTCCAAAAAGAGACATAAACCATCCGTAATTGCTGTGAAGTGGGAAGCCTTCAGATATAGTATTGGTGGTACAACTGGTATGTATTCAACACTGGAAGTACCATAACGCCCAACTTCAAGAGTAAATTAGTGCTTTGGAATCATATATTGTTTGTCTGATGCACTGGATAAAGGTTATGAGCTGTGTTAACAAGCTGGATTCTGTAGTCCACAATTTGTTTCTCTCAGCCTCAGTCTGCTTAGTGCATGGACCTGAGTGAGTCAATTAACCAGCACTGCTCCTAAATTGCCCCTGAATAGGAATACATATGTCCACTGTGCACACTTGGTTAACAAATTAATTAAAAAAGGTAGTTATAATTTACAGGTTGTTGTAATTTTAAAAGATTATACATTGTTGCTTAGTTCTATAATGGAAGCTGAGATAGAACAGAGAACCCTAAAAGTGTTACACTGAAGGATGTTTACAGGGAGTTTTGATGTAAAAGTGCATACATTTGTACATTAGTAATGATATGTTACTCAAATAATCATTTTTTAATAATAAATTGGTTGACCTGTGCCAGTATTGGGTTGGGCCAAGGCATGCAGAATTTGCTAGGGTGGAATATTGTATTCTTTTATTATCATGTTTTCTTGATTTTCTATCTGATGTAGAGATGGATATTTTAAATGAGAAGCTGGTAACAGCATCTTGCCATGAGTGGTCATCAACAGCATGGCAATGGGTAGAAGGATTACCATTGGTCACTCTACTAATAGATGATAATATATAGCACTTTGATTTTTTTTTTCTAAATCAACTCAACCAGCACTAATATACCAGGATAAAGGATAACGTTCTGAATTATATTGGCAATTGCAAATTAATATATCTTTCATCTAGGAAATTCATTAAATAGAAAGTTAATAATATCTCAGTATTCAACTTTGGATTATTGTAATTGAATTGGTGATGCCTGTATGTATGTATGTATGTATGTATATGTATATATATATATATATATATATATATATATATATATATATATATATATATAATTTTTTAAATTATTCAAGTGATGATATGGAGGGCATTATCCATGTTTATCAACTAAATGATGCTTCAACTACTGGCACACTCAGACCCTTTATGCAAGCTTTTATGAATAAAAATAACACTTTTTCAGCTTTTTGAATTATGAAGTAGGATTGTTGTTTTCAGGATTTATAACTGCACCTGACATTTCTAGGCTTTATCTCATCTGGTTACAGCAGATTTCTTTCTAATAATTTTGCAGCAACCAGAATTTAATAATGAAACTACCACATAAAGGTAAAGTAGTGGTTATAAAGAGCTCTGGGAATATTTACAGATGTGTAAAACCCTTTTGCATAATGTTAATTCATATAAATATGTGGAACGTGAAATGTATAATAGTGCAGCAAATAAACCTTTCTTTCTTTTAACTAAGGCAGTCAGTTTAGTTTTTGATTTTTCCCAGGCTAACCTTAATAGGACTCTCTTCATTCTTATTCTTAGCTAGCTGCATTATATTGCTTACACTAGAAGGCTAACCTTAATAGGACTCTCTTCGTTCTTATTCTTAGCTAGCTGCATTATATTGCTTACACTAGAAGGCTAACCTTAATAGGACTCTCTTCGTTCTTATTCTTAGCTAGCTGCATTATATTGCTTACACTAGAAGGCTAACCTTAATAGGACTCTCTTCATTCTTATTCTTAGCTAGCTGCATTATATTGCTTACACTAGAAGGCTAACCTTAATAGGACTCTCTTCGTTCTTATTCTTAGCTAGCTGCATTATATTGCTTACACTAGAAGGCTAACCTTAATAGGACTCTCTTCATTCTTATTCTTAGCTAGCTGCATTATATTGCTTACACTAGAAGGCTAACCTTAATAGGACTCTCTTCATTCTTATTCTTAGCTAGCTGCATTATATTGCTTACACTAGAAGGCTAACCTTAATAGGACTCTCTTCATTCTTATTCTTAACTAGCTGCATTATATTGCTTACACTAGAAGGCTAACCTTAATAGGACTCTCTTCATTCTTATTCTTAGCTAGCTGCATTATATTGCTTACACTAGAAGGCTAACCTTAATAGGACTCTCTTCATTCTTATTCTTAGCTAGCTGCATTATATTGCTTACACTAGAAGGCTAACCTTAATAGGACTCTCTTCGTTCTTATTCTTAGCTAGCTGCATTATATTGCTTACACTAGAAGGCTAACCTTAATAGGACTCTCTTCATTCTTATTCTTAGCTAGCTGCATTATATTGCTTACACTAGAAGGCTAACCTTAATAGGACTCTCTTCGTTCTTATTCTTAGCTAGCTGCATTATATTGCTTACACTAGAAGGCTAACCTTAATAGGACTCTCTTCGTTCTTATTCTTAGCTAGCTGCATTACGTACACCAGACTCATACTGTTCGGGATTTGGAAAGTAACATGGGTAGTGGCCTACCATTTCACCAACATGTGTTCATTGTTGAAGGAAAGTCCTTCCATATTGCACAGATTATAAGCAAGGGGGTTTTGTCTGGATTAGAGATATCATTGTTCCCCTTTACTCATTGAATATAATGCCCTCTTTGGTATGTATCTGTCCAGTAGCATGCAATAACTGGAATGCAAACACAGAAACCTTACTAAAATGATAAAAGGCTTAAACTACATTTCCAACATAGACTGACTCAAAGCCCTGTCACTATACTGGATAGGTTAACTTGAGAACAAAATGCAATCTTGGATAAGCTTAAAATGACCATTTTAATATTTTATTAAAAAATAAATAAATAAAAGTGTTCACTTTGATCAGAAATATTGAATAATATTTTTTTTTCAGGAGAATTCAGAATTTAATACATTCTTGATTGATTCTGCCCCCCGTTTGGTTATAAAACTTTATTTCAGCATATTACTACTACCCATTCAGCTTAACTAGGATTGTAATGTAATAACGGACCACAAATTAGACAAATCACATTAATGTGCAGCATTGATCTATAAGACATAAATTTGATGGGTAATTGTTTTTAGTGAACTTAATCTACATTAACTTGCATAATTGTAAAATTAAACCTTTCTTGAAAATGTATTTCGAATTGGATTCAAACAACTTGACTGAATCTATGAATGTGACTGAAATTTCTGCCACAATTTGGTCAGATCATTGCAAAATGACATGCATATATCAAATAAAACAAATGACTTTTTCTAATTAATGTCCCCAGAATTTGCAATTTTCATTACTCTAAATTCAAAATATACATTTCAGCAGGTATAACATACTGTTGGCATATCAATTATTATTTATCCAGTGAGCACCTTTACAGATAGTATATATAAATGAACACAGATAAATTAGTGTATTTGTACTGACAAACAAAAAAGATAATGGAAGTCAAAACATTAGAATCTCAGTTATCATGTCTAGAACTTCTTTTGAAAAATGGTAATAATTCAGAAGGCAGAATTCATGAGAAAGACACTTTTTAAAACACCTTTAAAACTTTATTCCATAAGTGCTTTAAGCTAGAAAATACCAGCCTTCTTCAGACATTAACAAAATCATTTGACAAACTCTTTTATATAGCCCAACCCAACCACTTGAGTCTCAAAACATAGCACTTTAAAGCAAAAGCATATTAAAATAAAACAAAATACTTTTTACAAGACATTTTTAAAAAATGTTATAATTATTTATATATAAGTATCTATTAAAAGTTTTTAATTTTTACTCACAAGAAATAGACACTGCATCATTTAACCCTGGATAAGTAGATGCATTCAAGTGTACAATCCACCACAACTCTCTGCGTTCTAGAAAACACCTCATGCCCCCCCCCCCATTTTTTTTTTTTTTGCAACTGTTCCAGTATGACAAATTTAAAACTATGACTTGGAAATTCCTTTAAATTTTTTAATAAAGAACTGGTCTCTTTATGTGTATGCATGTCATAAATGTGTTCATACACCCGTTATTTACATTTTTGCTCAGTCTTTCCCACATAATACGCAGGACTAAAGCTGCATTTTGCAGCATAAACCACTCCTGCTGTTTGGCAAGAAAAGTGACCAGACACTATAATACACTTAGAACCCAAGTGTACCTGTTTACATTGCAAATTAAACTTGCATTGTTAACACATTCCACACATTAAAGGGACAGACTCAAAATATAACTTGGCAAAATGTACACATATCACAAAGTTAATTCATCATAGTAAACTTCAACAAGTGTACTACTTCTATCATTAAGGTGGCAGATAAGTATTTTATAAAATTATACAATCAGTATGGATATAAGCAAGACCTACCGCTTAATAGAATGTCTACAACACATTCATTTAAGGAATTTGATTTTTAGCTTTACAAATTCTGGCCTAAGAGATAATAAGGATCCTAATTGGAATGTCACATATGCCTCCTAAAATTTTAAATATTTTTCCTGCTATCTTGTTTCCCATACGGCAAATGATTTGTAGTTGTAGCACGTATAATTGTGTTCCAGTACCACACCAGAATTTGGCAAAAGTTAGAATTATTGTTAAAGATCCAACTAAGGCATTGAATTTAAAATGCTGTTGACTTATATCTTTGCTCCACCGTCATAACTAAGATGCTTAATGTATACATAGAATGGACATTGTTGATTTATTTTTTTTTTACATTTCAGTTTGTGATTGTTCCAGTAAATGCACATACAATTTTGATATGATTAAGTGTTACTAGGGTTACCACCTGTCCCTCTTTGTGAGGGACAGTCCCATTGGACAGTATGTGTCCTGCAGGAAAAAAAAAAAAAAACTAAAAAATTGCAAATGTCCTGAGATTTTAAGACAAAATATATTTCTTAAGTTTTCTTTAATAGTTGCATGAAACAGTTATTTTGTATCTGAAACACATATGTATTATCTGAAATAGCATAAGCAACTCAAATGCTACAAAATTAGCTTTTATTTTGGAAAAAAAAGTGAAGTTATGTCATTTGTATTGGCCGGGGGTATGTTTTGTCCTGCAAAATCTCACATTTCTACAAAAAATGTTCCAGTGTGGGCATCTGAAAGGTGGTAACCCTAAATGATACTTTATGCTTTCAGTTATGAAAAAAATTCTATACCCAGTCAATTATACCAATGATCATGAATCCATCCATGTTATACAAGTTAATGGTGTCAGACACAGATGCCCACTCTCAGCTACACTTTTTACAATATCCTTGGAAGTTATTATTTAGCCTAAGAGTAGAAAATTGAAAATATTCACCCTGTTGCTTCCAGGAAACTGCAAAAAAGTGTGTGTGTGTGTTTGTCTGTGTGTCTGTGTGTGTGTGTGTGTGTGTGTGTGTGTGTGTGTGTGTGTGTGTGTGTGTGTGTGTGTGTGTGTGTGTATGCATGACTTCTTATTAATCATTGTTGAGGTTCAGAAGTTTATAATGTTAGTTTATGATCATCAATATATTGTAAGTTATATAATTAACAGGAAAAAATACATTTTTAGGTGCTAATACATTTATTCAATGCCTGGTCTCAATGTAGAACAAGATTAACAGAGTTACTAAAAAAAAAAGTTCCATTATTTTAAGATAATATGCTTATCTTTGGTAGGTACAGTTAAAGTTAATAAGATGTACCTACCACAGTGTCTTTATTATGTCACAAATGAGCTCAGTCCACATACTTTTAGGTTTGTCAATAATTACATGGAGTGCAAAGCTGGATCTCTCCCCACATATTGCTTGGTCAATTTTGAAACAAGAGAAAAATAGACTAAAACTGCAAAATTCAAATTGTTTGTGACAGCACTGTTGTTGGTTAATATAAAGTACTCACATATCTTATTGGATTCTAAAAGTAAATGACTGATATTCAAGTTCCACTTGACCAATAGCACCAGTAATCTTTTTTTTTATAGTTATGCCATCTAGGTATAAACCGAAATATAATACTGATTTAATAAAGGTTTCAAAGTATTTTTTTTAGGGTAAAGCATTGTTTAAGCTTTGGCCATGTTTTTGATAGTCAGTAGTTTGCAAAATAGCACAATTAATGATTACTCATTTAAAAATATAATGGGATAGAAACATGCAATATATTTGCTTATTAAATAACAATTTTATATGAATCTGGCAAGCAGTATTAACATTGTAAGAAAAGGGTTTGGCAATGATTCCATATATATAAAAATGCACTTCACATATTCAAATAAATTACTTGATACATATCCTAAACTAGGAAAACATAAAGTGCTTTCATTATCATATTTGATAATTATGCAGAATGTGAATGTTGGCAAATCTAAATTTATTTATGAGTAGGAAAAATATTTAGACATTAACCAGCCTGTTAACAAATAGCAAATGTAACTTTCCAGAAACAGAGCCATAACAGTCAATGTTATTGTAAAAGGTGACTGGTATCCATTGTAACTTCGTAACATCAATAAAGAACAATCATGTACATGCTGTCATGGAACCAGACAGCTAGGTTTATTTATCGATTCTTTTTGGGCTAATCTTTTGACTCAAGTTATAATTAACCAAACTAGACTAACATAAATTTCCCAAGGAGACAGTTATTACTTCTGTTTTTATTTGTCTTAACTTTTGAGCTGTATATGGTTATTAATGTAGGGATAATGACAATAGAATGACATTTTATTTTTTATTCAGCCTTTATTGACTGGGTTAGTCCCACTAGACTAGTAACCTCTTTTTAGGGGAGACCCCAGGCTGTATTTATATTAATAGGGACAATTTGGCTAGTGCAGCTGGGAGCTTCCCGTACACTTTGGCATATGGGGATGCATTTCAATGCCGCACTTCCTGTCTTCCAGTCTGGCCGCATAGGTGGCTCTGAGAAGTAGGAAGCTGAAAATCAAACATGGAGGACAAAGTAAATATTCAAAGGTGCTGGAAATGAGTATAGCTGATAGCTGAACAGCAGAGAAGTTACAAAAGATGAATCAGGTGTTAAGTAGAGCATGGAGAATGGGGAGAGGATGAAAGAAAAATCAGGAGAGCCTGTTCAAAAGCAAAAAGAAGTGGCTGAAATAAGCATTATGGATTTGGAGGAATTATTTCAGCAAAATCTGTTTGCAGCACAACAGGCAACACAAGAATATGCTGTTACAACCCTGCATTCAGGAAGGGGGGTTGTGTGATGTATATTTAAAAGTGTTAATTAAGCAGAGTGAACCTGAAAGTGAAACAACAGTATCATGGAGCAAAATAATGGACAGAGGAGGAGGAAGTACAAGAAAAAAATCAGAAAAAAAAGGAAATCATATGAACAAAGCTGTAAGAGAAATTGAAAGAGAAGTGGAAAAGAAAATGGAAGTGAGAAGAAAACATTGCATAAGGATAAGTAGTAAGACAGAAACATAGCTTAAGAGGTGTGAAATATGGGACAGTGCCATTTCTCTACTGGGTATTGAACCCAGGGATGTAAAAGCATGTATGTGTATTAATAAAGACTCTTTTGTGACATGTTTTTCAAAGATGCACAGTACATGGAAAATGTGTTAGAGAAATATGAAAAAAAGAATGAAAATCCTTGGATCTTATATGTTATACAAGCATTTAATAGAGAAGCAAAAAAGACAATGTATATACAAGTTGAAAGATACAATTTAAAATATTATTTAAAGACAAAGTGTAGAGAAGTAATGGACATTACAAAGAATTTTGATAACAGAGGTTTATGGACTAGGGGATGGGAATGTGGAGTTATATATTTATATATAACATGGAAACAATAATAATGTGCCTAGTATAATTAATGTAGAGGAGTGCATGTGTTTGGTAAGATACTGGGGACAACCAAAGACATGTTTTTTTTTTTTAAAAGATAAAAGGAAATGTTTTATTTGTGGTAAAGATGGTCATTAGCCAAAAAAAAAAAATGTGAACTAAAATGTACTAAATGTGAAAAGATAGGACATCCATGTATGGATTAGAGGTAAAAGAAAGAATGCTCAAGAAGGGAAGGACGTTATAATAAATGGTCTAGGGATAGGAGATAATATAGACTTGTTACAAAAAATGAGAAAGCTATAACAGTTAAAATAAAAGAAAATATAAGGGAAGAAATAGAAAAATAAGAAGAGATAAGCAATTTAAGTGAATATGGAGAAGAGAACTGGATGTGAATTAAAAGTGAAAGAAATTCTATTTGAAAGAAGAGTAAAAGATAGAAAATGTAAATTTTAAAACATAGGAATAGGAAAAAACAACAAAGGAAAAGGATGAAGAATAACGAAATACTCTACAGAGTGGAAAGCTTATCTATAAATGTGAATAGTATGAAGTATGCAAAACGATTAGGAATAATAGAATTTTGTAGATTATTGGATATGGATATGATAATACTAATATATAAGAATTTTGACAGAATAGAAGAGAATACAACTAAATGAATTATGGAAAGAAAAAAGTAACATGGAATATACCAGATGAAAAATGTTCAGGAATAGCAATTCTAAGTAAAAAAAAATGAAATTTTAGATTTTACAATAGTAATATTAGGAAGAGTGTTAATAGTAGATACAAACTGGAAGAGCCAAGTATACAGAATTCTGGCATTATATGTACATGTTATACAAAAACAATGAGAAATTATGTTTAGAAATATTCTTAATTATGTTAGTGTTAATATGCAAATTTTATTCGTGGGAGATTTTAACTGTGATTTAGGGCATAGAAGGAAAGAAGGAGCAGATGTTAAAGTTGTTTCAGAAATAACTAAAAGTGGTAAAATGTATTTATGGAACAATAAGCAGTGGACACCTGAAAAAAGGTAATTAGAGAACAGAAACTGACTATCTTATACTATCAGATAGTCTAAAAGCATTACATAAAGGTCTAAACTTTACAGTTTTTTCGGAGCATGTATCAGTTTGGGTAGAAGTTCAAGATAAGGAAGGATATATAAAAATAGGAAGTGCTATTTAAGGAAAAAATGAAGCAGAATTAAATGAAGATATAAAAAGAGTTTTACAATTATGGTTAGATCATATCAATATAAGAAGTTTTTTTACAAAGACTGAACAAGCTAGTGGATAGGTTTAAAAGAGAAATATAAAAAAGAGATTTTGAAGTGGCAAAGGGCAAAAAGAAAACAAGATAGCTGTAACTACAAAGATATCAGTGATCAAATCTTTAGAGATATAATAACTAACAGAAAGGCATTAATAGAGAAAGAAAAAATATATGAAATTAACAAAGAAAAGATTAAGAGGATGTTTAAACAAAGCTATTTTTTATAATGAAAAGGAATAAGTTGAGCCTTACCTAAGCAAGGTGATGAAAGAAAATAGTAGAATAATAAGAGAGTTAAGAAATGAGAAAGGAAATACAATGAAGACACAAAAAGAGATAATGCAAATAATAAAAACAAATATTACCAAAACATCTTTTATAATTGAAAATAAAAAAAAAAACATAAATGGGATTAAAAAATAAAATATATAATGAACAAATGGTAAACTAATTACTATTTAATAAGTGAATAAAGTAAAAAAAGACATCTAATATAGAAGCTGCTACAGAAATAGATGGAATTGAATATTTGGTGCATAAAAATATGAATGAATGAAAAAATATATCTATTGGAGGTTTTCAATGAATGGTTACTAAAAAGTATACAAGATGATGTATGAGTACAATGATGTTCATATGGAAGAAAGCAGACAAATCACATATAAAGAATTGGAAACATATTGTGTTAAACAATGTACACTATAAGATATTTAAGAAAATAATACAAAATAGAAAAAGAGGCAAAGTATAGGGAGGTCAAGAACTAAAGATTATAAGAGAAATAGAAGATGTGACAATAGGAAAACAAAAACTAAAGTGTTAATTGGAGACATTAGCAAACTATTTGATAAAATACAGCAAGCATTTCCATGGGAAATTGTAGAAGGATATATGATATAAGTAGAAAAATAATTAATGTATTGGTTTCAGTGTATAATAAAAAACAAAGTAAGACTAATAGTGAATGGTTGGTTAAGTGAGAGAAATAGATATAAAAGTGGCATAAAACAAGGGTGCCCAGCAAGTAGTATATTGTTTGCTTTAATAATGAATGCGGTCATAAATTAAGTCAATTTGACATTAAAGGAAGGTAGATATTGCACAACAGAAGGAATACAGATCCCACTAATGCTTTATTTTGCAAATGATTTGGTAATAATGATTAAAATGAAGAGATGAAAACAACCATTAAGACACATTTTAAGAATTTAGAAGCATTAGGTCTGAGTATTAATGAAGAAAAAAGGGTTTGGATATTCAAGTATAATAGAAGGTATTCAATTTAATAAGGAAGAAACAAAAATTCTAGAAATAAAGTCTGGTAATAAACAACAAAGATTAGTACAATAGAAGAACATGTTAAACAAAATATGACATATTTGTTTATTTTGGCAAACATTCTAACTCACATACAGAACAAAAATATGTACTGAAGTTAGTAATATTAGGAAAAGTAGCTTATTTGGCAAGTTTATTTTTGATGTCAATTGAATTCAAAAGAGAATTGCTGTCTATATTGTGTCCTTTATATGGGGTTCGAGATTAAACATAATTAAAAGAGGAATTTGTATGTTTCAAATAAATGGAGGACTGAGTTTAATAAATCAATTATGGGAAAATGCATGATAAGGTATAAAGGGACTCAACAATATAAATATGGATATGATAGAATACAGGTATTATGAAAATGTAAAACAAAAATATGTGGATAAATGGGATGAAAAGTTGTTTTGTATAATATGGGTTATTTGGAATGAGAGGTTAAATGAAATAAGATTCAAGGGAAAATGGTCTCGGTCAGAAATTGTGAAAACATTCAGTTTTAGTTATGGAAAAACACAGCAGGGGGGTAAAAATGCAAAATTGTAAAGAAAAGTATGTAAAGCAAACGTATATTTGCAAATAATGTATACAGAATGAATAGTATATTATATTATGAATTATTCATATTATGAATTCTAAATAAAAAACCCTATGCATTATGTACAGGGACACTATTGATGATGGCATTTCCAGCTTTTTGCTTCTGTTCTTGGCATGTAATTGGTTCAGAGAAGTGTGATAAATGTAGATGTAAAGAGAGGCTATGCTACATATATGGGACAACCAAAACATGCTTTTTGTTGAAAAGATGATCATTTGATTAGTTATTGTGATAAAAGAAAATGTTTCATTTGTGGGAAGCTGGGACATGAAGATAAGAAGTATGATATGATACATAAAATATGTGGGAAAACGGGACATACAAGGATGAAATATGAAGAAAGTATAGAAGGTAAAGAACAACAGCAAATGCATGAATGGGTAGATATGGGGTAAAAAGAATATGGAGAGCAAATTGACAATAAAGGAAAAGTAGATAAAAATGAAAATAATGAATTGAAAGAACTGGCACATGAAACAAGTAAATATGAATATGAAAACTGGAGAGTGATAAAAGGTAAACAGAATTCAATAGGGAAAAGGGTGAAAAGATAAAAACAAAAGTTTAAGAGTGTTTTTGTGAATGAAAATGAATGAAGAAGGTAAAGGGTAATGTGAAAGGAGGTAGCAACATTTTAGTAAAAGGAATTTGAGAATCTTAGCTATAAATGTTAATAGTATAAAGAATATTAAAAGAAGAATAGTTGTTTTAGAATGGTGTGCATCAACTGATATTCATATAATTATACTAGATGGCATGAGAATATTAATAGAGGATTAAAAGTTACACATGGAAAATTATGAGGTGGGAACATTATTTGGACTATGGGAAAATATATATGTTCATGTATTGCAATGTTATGTAATGAGACAATGAAAGTTTTAGATTTTACTATAGTAGAATTAGATGGGACAATAGTGATAGATAAAAGATAGAAGAAATATATGTATAGAAATGTTGCTATTTATGCATCTGTTACAATGAAAGAAAAAGTAATAATGTTTAAAAAATTCTAAACTATGTAGGACTGAATATGGAAATAATATTATTCAGATATTTCAGCTGTGATGTATGACAAAGTAAGAAGTGATGTTAAGAAGGGATATGAAATAATAAAAAGTGGAAAGTTATATATGTGATGAGAAGCATAAAATAAATGAGATAAAAATGGAAATTCATTATTTTGTAATATCTAACAGCTTAAAAGTAATAGGAGGAATAAACAAAACAGGATTTTTGGATCATCTCTATATGGGTACAAGTGCAAGAAAAGGAAGGCTATATAATATTAGGTAAAAACATTAAGAGACTTAATGAAAAGGTTTAGATGAGGAAGACAGAAAAGAGATACACCAATTATGGAAAGATCATGTGAATATGAGAATGTTTTTAAAAATTTGGTAAATTTGTGGATATGTTTTACAAAAAGTAGAAAAAGTATTTTCTGGCATATCAAGCAATGAGAAAGAGGAAACATTAAATAAAATATAGTCAGCTAAGTCAGAAAGTATTTAAATAAGTAATAGAAAATATGATAATCGTTAATGAAAAGAAGAAGATATATGAAATTAATCAGGAGGCGATTAAAAATGTTATATAAACAAATATATTTTACAGGCAAAAAAGAGGTGGCACAGTATTTAAATTAGACTCTAAGAGAAAATGAGAGGATAATAAAGGTATTGAAGAATAATGAAGGTGAAAGAGCGATTGACAGAGTGAATAAGCAAGAACAATGTTTGAAGTAATAAGGAAATATATATAGAATACATTTAAAAATGAGATATAAAGAGAGGCAGAAATGGAAAGTTAAAAAAAAACAAGTAAAGTGGCTAATAGGAATAGGAGAACTTAATGTAATTTTAAAGGAATTAAATATGGAAAAAGTCATGTGAATGGATGGTATTGAGCAGTACATGTATTATAATATCCAAGAATAGCAAAAGTGCATTTTGTAGAAGTATTAAATGAATGGTTAGAAAATTTAATAGTAAGAAAGGAAATATGTACAGGGGTTTTGAAATTTATATTGAAAAAAGTAAAAAAGGATATAAGACATCAGAGGTTGATAGTGTTGAATAGCACAGATTATAAGATATTTATGAGAAAATAGGGAAAAGATTAGGAAATAGTGTACATAAAGCATTTTGTGATATAATTTTTGTTAAGAAAGGGAAAGGAAGCCAAGATTTATTATGACAATTGAGAGAGGTGATAGATGGTGTTATAAATAAAGGATAGAGACTAAAAGTATTGTAGGAGACATATGTAAAACATTTGATGGAATACAATATGATGTTTTGTGGGATATATTAAGAGATTACAGTATAAGTGATAAAATAATAAAAATATTTATGTCAGTATATGAGAGTAATAGTGTGAGAGTGATACTAAATCGGTAGTTAAGTGAAGAAATAAACTTAGAATGTGGGATAAGGCAGGGATGTTGAGCAAGCAGCATTTTATTTTGCATTATTTCTGAACATATTTATTAGTAAAATGAATAGAGTATTGAAAATGGAAAGATATAAAATAACAGGAGAAATTCAAATTCCAATAATTCTTACTTATGCAGATATAGTTTTAGTTATGAAGAATAAGAAATGGATGGAAGAAGGAATAAGAAGTTTAAATCAGTTTTTAAACATGCTTGGTTTATGTATAAGTAAACACAAATGAAGTGGCATTGAGTCAACAGACAGACAATTCAATGATGCGTTTATAGATATCTTAGGTATAATATTTGGGACAAAATTTTATAGGGAAAAACAATCTGAAAAAACAATGTAGAAATTAAGAGACATGTCTATGTTTTGATAAAATGTAATATAAGAAAAAAATGAATTTAAGAAATTTTGTTTTAGTTAAAATTGCTTATTTAGCAGGTATGTATATGATACCATCCAAGTTTGAAAAAAAATATTATCTGTTGCATCCAATCTATCTATTGAATCCTCCTTTATATGGGAATCCAAGTTGAATCTAGTTAGAAGAGAGATTTTCTATGTTAAAGAAGAGGAGGAAGGACTGATATTGACTAACTCAATTGTTCATACAGCTCCATCTGTATAATATTTTGGCAGGATTAGAAGAAAAACATAAGAACATAATAAATGTTATAATAAAAAAAGATATAAGAACTTTTGGGAGATATGTTCTGGGAAAACAGGGAAATATTGTAAATGAAGACATGGAAGATTAATAGAATAACATTTTATATAGAAATTGAATATAAAAATGTAGGGAAAACAGAAAATAATGGTATCCTAGTATAATGAATGAACACTATTATATATACCAATAGAAGAATTTAGCAAATGAAGAAAGAAATGTGATTAGGATAAGACTTGAATGGTGAGAAAAATTATGAGTGTAATGATTTTATGTGGAGATTGGCAATAGGTAAATTGCCTGGCAAAGCCAACATGCCTTATAAAAAAATACAAGAGAGAATGTGTAATTATTGTCGGCCGTTTGAGACAGCAGAGGATGTTTCTCTAAATTGTTCAAGGGTTACGGAAGTATATAAAAGTACGACATTGAAAGGCTTTAAAAGTGTTGAAGATATAAATATGAATATTTTGGAATATGGGTACTATGGCAACAAAAAAGAGGTGAAATAGATTAATAAAAAAAACTGTTTAATGTTTCATGAACAATTTGGAATGAGAGACTTCACAAAATCAAATTTAGTGGTGAATGGGTATTGTCTAAAATTTAGAAAAAGATAAATATGGATATTATAATTATGGGATACTTTGTGATTTAATAGGCAAGTGTAAAACGAAAGGAAATGATATAAGAAAAACATTACAAATTATAACATATGATACAAAAATTGGGACAAAAATTCATGGACTTACAAAATGCATATGTATAGTACTAAAACATATTATTTTATATTATTAGAAGTTATACTAGAAGGGGAGGTAGCTGAAACAGGATTTCTCTGATCATCTTGCAATATGGGTAGAGATAAAGGAAAACAAGAAGAATATAAAATAGGCAAATTAATACAATTATAATGAGAAAGCATGGAATGAAGAAGGAAATGGATTAGTAGTAGTTATGGAAATTTATTACTATGAGAACATTTTATAAAAATTGGTCTGAATGGTGGTAATATTTAAGGAAAAATATAAAAAAAATATTTTACAATGGCAACATGATGTGAAAAAAGTACAGAAAGAAAAATATAAAAGAAGATATAATGATGCATTGGAAGATTTAGAACATAATGACTGAAAATAGTTTGACAAAACAAGAGAATTATATGAAATAAGTCAACAAAAATACAAGAATTCTTATATAAGCAAATATATTTTTACAAGAAAAAGAAAAGAAGTATAAAGATACTTAAGCAGATTAGTAAAGGAAGATGAGAGTGCAATGACATAAAACATATAAAAGGAGAAATGAAACTCAGGATATGATTATGAGTAGTATAGTACAATATGTATAAGATGTGTTTAAAGAAAAAAAGAAGGCAGTGGATTAACATGGAAAGTAAAAAAAAAAGTAAACTGAAAAAGAGAATAAAGAGTTGGAAAAGAAGAGTTGTATAAATGAACTTGATAAAGTATTAGAACAAGTGAGTAGAGATAAGGCTGCAGAACCAGATGGAAGAGGCATGAAATGTTTAAAACTTTTAGGAATTGGAAAAAATATATGTTTTAAAGATTTTTAATGAATGATTAAATGAAGATTTTATGTATAAAGAATTATGTAGTAGAATATTTAAACTCATATACAAGAGAAAATATAGAAAACAATTTAAAAAAATGGAGAATATTGAATAATGATTATAAGATCTTTATGAAAATGATACAAAAGAGATTTTAAACTAAAATGGAAAATATTATGGAAGATAGCATATATATTATAAAGGGAAGGTTCATAGGTGTGTAATAGGCTAATGGCCCTAGAGCCTTTTCTAGCCTAGCCTATAGGATTACCCTAGCATTGTGCCACCTGACCTTAGTTCCCAGTGTCTCTGTCGAGTAAAGCCACTGGAGTGATCCCTGGGATGAATCTTCTATTTCCAATCCACTCATCAAGATTTCTCTTGAAGAGGGTCAGTGAGGTGCTCTGCTTGACATGCATGGGAAGTCTATTCCATAGCATGGGCAGTCTCTGGGTTATGAACCTGTCCCTTTAGCATGTTCTGTTGATTGTGGTAATGAGGTTGAGGTCTCTGGAGAATGTGGTGCGGTGGGATTAGGATTTCTTTAGATGTAGCATTTCTAACAGAACTGGGTCAGACATGGCTTTGTAAGTCAGGCAGAGATCACCTCTAAGTAGGCAATATGAGACACAGAATAGTTGGAGTTTTTTTGTCTGTCCATATAGGACAAATGTTTAAGGCCTAGGATCCTCTTTGTGAGGTACTTTTGTGGCCTCTGCAGTTGTTGCAGGCATTTAGTGAGGTACATGCCAAATGGGGGCATTGTAGAAAATGATTGGCCTAATGAGGGAAGAGTAGAGGGAGACAATGACCTCTTTTTCCTGGATGCAAAACCCTTAGTAATGAGATGTGGAATATAGAAGGATTTTCTGATCACAGTGGCAATGTGGTGGTCAAAAGAGAGGTTGCTGTCAATCTGTGTTCCCAGATCTCTTATAACGCCTTCTGTGTTCAGTGGACTACCATCAATGTGGTAATTCATGGGAACCCACTTTTTTCCTAAAGGGGACGATGACACTTTTTGCATTGAGCTTATGGCCATGGTTGTGACACCAGGCCTTGGTCACAGTGAAGCCTGATTGTAGGATGCCAACATCACTTGGGGAGTTAATAATAGCTCACAACTTGCAATCATCTGTGAACTTTGTCAGCCAGAGTCCCTTCCTGTTGGCCTGGACTTCAGAGAAGTAGATACCAAACAAGAGAGGACCCAGGACTGAACCCTGTGGTTCTCCACTCCTGACTGGTCAGCAGTTTGACTTTGAGCCAGCTACTTTCACACTGTGAGTTCTACCTGCGAGCCAGTTTGAAACCCACCTAGTGATATGGGGGCTGATGCCTAGCTTAGTGAGTTTTTCTATGATTCCTAAGTGGGGCATGGTATCAAAGGCCTTGGCCAGATCAAGGTAGGCTGTATAAACCACCTTGCTTTCATTCACAGCTCTGGTGACTGACTCAAAGAAGTTGACCAAGTTGAGCAGACATGATCTACCCTTCACAAAACCAAACTGTGTGGGATCCAGAGTTTGTAGATTCCCTATATCCTTGTTTATTAGGTCCATGATGATGCATTCTTTAGCTTTGCATATCAAACCTGTCAGGCTAATGGGCCGATAGTTCCTAGGGTCTGTAGTTGCTCCTCCTTTTTGGAGAGGGATGATTGTAGCAGTGCGCCATTTGGTAGGGACAAAGTCTGAGGTGAGGCTGTTATTGAACAGGGCACACAGGTGAGGTGCCAGTTCACTCTGCAGTTCATGTAGAACACAGCTAGGGATATTGTCAGGTCCCATAGAAGCTATATTCTTTGCCTTAGACACTGCTGTTTTAACCTGTGCAGCAGTAATACTGGGTGCCTGGCAATCTACTGGTATTGTGTCTGATCTCTTGGGTGGGGAGCGGGGTAAAGTTGGTACTGAATCTGCCAGTCAGTATATTGACAATATCTGTTGGCTCAGTATAGGAGATACCATTGTGCAGTAGTTCAGAACAAATCTGGGTATTGCCGTGGAGATTCTTTACATAACTATAGAAGGCCTTGTGGTTGCCTTTACTATCTGCTGAAATTCTGTTTTCATAGCTAGCTTTAGAGGATTTGATGAGAGATCTCAACTTTTTGTTAAGGCTGATAAGGGAGTTTTTCCAGTCTTGGGACTTCACCTTATTCCTCATCAGTTTCCTCCTTCTGTTGTAGTGTTTGTTTATGGCAGGGAACTACCAGATTTGCTTCCTTTTTTGGAGGAGAGCGTCTTGGTTCTATTGGGTATAGCGAGATTCATGCATTTTTGTACGTGTTTGTACCATGCACTGATGTATGATTTGCGGTCATGCAACTGATCTCCATTTGCATTCTCTTGTTTTGTCAAACTATTTTCAATCATTATGTTAAGATTTATTAATGACAGAGAAACTATGGATGATATAATGAAAAGAAGAAGCAAAAATCATGATAGAAAAACATAATTAGGCATTTGACACAACTGGACATGAAATATTATTGGTAACATTGAAAGAATATAATATAAATAAGAAAGTGAGTTATTGTATAGTAATAGTGAAGTAAAACTACTTGCAAATGGCTGGTTAATACAAGAGGTACATTTGAAGAGTGGTGTAAGACAGGGATGTCCAATGGGTTGTATATTATTTGCATTTGTTATGAATGTGACAGTATGTGAAATAAATTACAAAATGAAGGAGGTTTGATATGTAACACCTGAAGGGTTAAGAATTCCAACTCTGTTAACATATGCAGATGACTTCATTATAATAATTATAAAAAAATGGATAAATGAAGTAATAATTTGAAGAAATAAATGCCTGTAGATGATAGGAATGGCTTTAAATAAAGATAAAAGTAAATGTTTAGATGATATAGTAAAGATCAGGATTATGGAATATACAAGTGCATAGGTGTTTACTAGGCTAACGACCACAAGGACCTTTTAAGCCTAGCCATGCATCTCAAATTCTTGTACCCTTGATAAGTGTAAGAAGGAGATTGAGATGTAAAGCATTTACAAGCAGGGACCTGGGAGATGAACCACAAGGGTCTTTTTAAGCCCAGCCATGCATCTCAAATCTCTGACAAGTTCTGATACCATTCATAAGTGTAAGCAGGGGATTGGGAGGTAACACATTTGCAAGCAGGGACCTGGAAGATTAACCATTTACAGGTTGATTGTGTCCATTAGAGACATGGGTGCCAAACCAGGGATGAATTTCCTGTTCCCCATCCAATTACCCCAGTTAAACTTGAATTGGATTAGGGAGAACCTTGAACTGGATTAGGTTTACATGGATTTGGATTCTGTTCCAGAGAAGTGGTAGTCCCTAGGATACCTACCCATCTCTCCAACAGGTCCTATTTATATCACAGACAAGGTTTAAGTCTTTAGAACAGGTAATTATGTTGCTGGTTATTTTGTGGATATGCAGGAGGTCCATCACAGTGTGGTCTGACAATATATTGTATTCCAGGCATAGATCTCCCTCAAGAGCCTGTAGGAGACAAAATACACAGATAGGGCTTTGAGGCAATCTGCATAGGACATGTTTCTTACACCCTGTAATCTTTTAGTGATGAACCTCTGTGGACATTCTATTTGTTGGATATGCTTGTTTAGGTACATACCAAATGGGGCATTGTACTCAATCATAGGTCTGATGAATGCCGTATACAGAGGACCGATGACTTCCTTGGACCTAGATGCCATACCTTTGTTTATATACTGCACAACATACAATGATTTCCTCACTACTGTAGACATATGATGGTCAAAGATTATATTACTGTCAATGTGGGTCCCCCAAGTCCTAAACTACTGGGTCAAATCTTAGGGAGTGTGTTGTCAATGTAATAGCTACTATGGGTGAATGACTTCTGAAAGATATTATTATGCATTTCTTGGCATTTAGTTTTCATTCATGGATCTGGCACCAGTTGTTTGTCTGTGTCAGCCTTCCTGGAGACTATTTGTGTCAATGGGTGATCCAATAACAGCTCCTAATTTGCAATCATCTGCAAATGTAATCAGCCAAAGGCCATTGACATTAACCTTGACTTTAGAGAAGTAAATGCAAAAAAGGACCGGTCCCAGAACCAATCCGCGTTGGACTCTGCTTATGACTGGCCTCCTTGTAGAGGTAGACTTTTCAGTTCTAACTTCCTTGGTCCTTTCTGTGAGCCAGCTGGCTATTCACTGGGTGAAATAAAGGTTTGTACTAACATGTTAAATTTGTCAACCATGCCCGAGTAGGAGATTGTGTCAAACATCTTGGGCATGTCAAGCTACGCAGTGTGAGCCATTTTGCCCTCATCCATTGCTTTTGTGACTTTCTCAAAGAAGTCAGCAGGTTGAGGAGGCATGACTTGCCCTTGATTAAATCAAATTTGATTGGGTCCAGCATCTGGAGTTTTCCTATGTCATCAGTTATCACATCCATGATATTCTTTGCATATGAGACTAGTGAGACTTATGGTTCTGTAGTTTCCAGGGTCTGTACATGGCCCTCCTTTATGCAAATGGATGACTGTTGCTGTTCTCCATTCATGAGGCACAAAGCATGTTTGGAGACTGCAGTTAAATGGCAATGCCAGGGGCCCTAATAGATCATGTTTCATGCTATTTGAAGGCATCCAGGAATATTGCATGGGCCCATTGATGCAGTGTCTGTGGCCTTAGACAGGACATTAAGGATCTGTTCCCTAGTGATAGCTGGGTGAGTTATATTTGATGTCATTTCGTGAGGGAAGGTTGATGGTGAGAGATGGGCAAAGTTGGAGCTGAATTTGTCTGCCAGTAGGTTTGCTGTATCTTTTGGCAAGTATAGGGGGCTCCATTTAAAATGAACTTTGCTCAAAAATGGTAATAATTCAGAAGGCAGAATTCACGAGAAAGACACTTTTTAAAACACCTTTAAAACTTTATTCCATAAGTGCTTTAAGCTAGAAAATACCAGCCTTCTTCAGACATTAACAAAATCATTTGACAAACTCTTTTATATAGCCCAACCCAACCACTTGAGTCTCAAAACATAGCACTTTAAAGCAAAAGCATATTAAAATAAAACAAAATACTTTTTACAAGACATTTTTAAAAAATGTTATAATTATTTATATATAAGTATCTATTAAAAGTTTTTAATTTTTACTCACAAGAAATAGACACTGCATCATTTAACCCTGGATAAGTAGATGCATTCAAGTGTACAATCCACCACAACTCTCTGCGTTCTAGAAAACACCTCATGCCCCCATTTTTTTTTTTGCAACTGTTCCAGTATGACAAATTTAAAACTATGACTTGGAAATTCCTTTAAATTTTTTAATAAAGAACTGGTCTCTTTATGTGTATGCATGTCATAAATGTGTTCATACACCCGTTATTTACATTTTTGCTCAGTCTTTCCCACATAATACAGGGACTAAAGCTGCATTTTGCAGCATAAACCACTCCTGCTGTTTGGCAAGAAAAGTGACCAGACACTATAATACACTTAGAACCCAAGTGTACCTGTTTACATTGCAAATTAAACTTGCATTGTTAACACATTCCACACATTAAAGGGACAGACTCAAAATATAACTTGGCAAAATGTACACATATCACAAAGTTAATTCATCATAGTAAACTTCAACAAGTGTACTACTTCTATCATTAAGGTGGCAGATAAGTATTTTATAAAATTATACAATCAGTATGGATATAAGCAAGACCTACCGCTTAATAGAATGTCTACAACACATTCATTTAAGGAATTTGATTTTAGCTTTACAAATTCTGGCCTAAGAGATAATAAGGATCCTAATTGGAATGTCACATATGCCTCCTAAAATTTTAAATATTTTTCCTGCTATCTTGTTTCCCATACGGCAAATGATTTGTAGTTGTAGCACGTATAATTGTGTTCCAGTACCACACCAGAATTTGGCAAAAGTTAGAATTATTGTTAAAGATCCAACTAAGGCATTGAATTTAAAATGCTGTTGACTTATATCTTTGCTCCACCGTCATAACTAAGATGCTTAATGTATACATAGAATGGACATTGTTGATTTATTTTTTTTTTACATTTCAGTTTGTGATTGTTCCAGTAAATGCACATACAATTTTGATATGATTAAGTGTTACTAGGGTTACCACCTGTCCCTCTTTGTGAGGGACAGTCCCATTTTGGACAGTATGTGTCCTGCAGGAAAAAAAAAAAAAAACTAAAAAATTGCAAATGTCCTGAGATTTTAAGACAAAATATATTTCTTAAGTTTTCTTTAATAGTTGCATGAAACAGTTATTTTGTATCTGAAACACATACGTATTATCTGAAATAGCATAAGCAACTCAAATGCTACAAAATTAGCTTTTATTTTGGAAAAAAAAGTGAAGTTATGTCATTTGTATTGGCCGGGGGTATGTTTTGTCCTGCAAAATCTCACATTTCTACAAAAAATGTTCCAGTGTGGGCATCTGAAAGGTGGTAACCCTAAATGATACTTTATGCTTTCAGTTATGAAAAAAATTCTATACCCAGTCAATTATACCAATGATCATGAATCCATCCATGTTATACAAGTTAATGGTGTCAGACACAGATGCCCACTCTCAGCTACACTTTTTACAATATCCTTGGAAGTTATTATTTAGCCTAAGAGTAGAAAATTGAAAATATTCACCCTGTTGCTTCCAGGAAACTGCAAAAAAGTGTGTGTGTGTGTTTGTCTGTGTGTCTGTGTGTGTGTGTGTGTGTGTGTGTGTGTGTGTGTGTGTGTGTGTGTGTGTGTGTGTGTGTGTGTGTGTGTGTGTGTGTGTATGCATGACTTCTTATTAATCATTGTTGAGGTTCAGAAGTTTATAATGTTAGTTTATGATCATCAATATATTGTAAGTTATATAATTAACAGGAAAAAATACATTTTTAGGTGCTAATACATTTATTCAATGCCTGGTCTCAATGTAGAACAAGATTAACAGAGTTACTAAAAAAAAAAGTTCCATTATTTTAAGATAATATGCTTATCTTTGGTAGGTACAGTTAAAGTTAATAAGATGTACCTACCACAGTGTCTTTATTATGTCACAAATGAGCTCAGTCCACATACTTTTAGGTTTGTCAATAATTACATGGAGTGCAAAGCTGGATCTCTCCCCACATATTGCTTGGTCAATTTTGAAACAAGAGAAAAATAGACTAAAACTGCAAAATTCAAATTGTTTGTGACAGCACTGTTGTTGGTTAATATAAAGTACTCACATATCTTATTGGATTCTAAAAGTAAATGACTGATATTCAAGTTCCACTTGACCAATAGCACCAGTAATCTTTTTTTTTATAGTTATGCCATCTAGGTATAAACCGAAATATAATACTGATTTAATAAAGGTTTCAAAGTATTTTTTAGGGTAAAGCATTGTTTAAGCTTTGGCCATGTTTTTGATAGTCAGTAGTTTGCAAAATAGCACAATTAATGATTACTCATTTAAAAATATAATGGGATAGAAACATGCAATATATTTGCTTATTAAATAACAATTTTATATGAATCTGGCAAGCAGTATTAACATTGTAAGAAAAGGGTTTGGCAATGATTCCATATATATAAAAATGCACTTCACATATTCAAATAAATTACTTGATACATATCCTAAACTAGGAAAACATAAAGTGCTTTCATTATCATATTTGATAATTATGCAGAATGTGAATGTTGGCAAATCTAAATTTATTTATGAGTAGGAAAAATATTTAGACATTAACCAGCCTGTTAACAAATAGCAAATGTAACTTTCCAGAAACAGAGCCATAACAGTCAATGTTATTGTAAAAGGTGACTGGTATCCATTGTAACCGTAACATCAATAAAGAACAATCATGTACATGCTGTCATGGAACCAGACAGCTAGGTTTATTTATCGATTCTTTTGGGCTAATCTTTTGACTCAAGTTATAATTAACCAAACTAGACTAACATAAATTTCCCAAGGAGACAGTTATTACTTCTGTTTTTATTTGTCTTAACTTTTGAGCTGTATATGGTTATTAATGTAGGGATAATGACAATAGAATGACATTTTATTTTTTATTCAGCCTTTATTGACTGGGTTAGTCCCACTAGACTAGTAACCTCTTTTTAGGGGAGACCCCAGGCTGTATTTATATTAATAGGGACAATTTGGCTAGTGCAGCTGGGAGCTTCCATTACACTTTGGCATATGGGGATGCATTTCAATGCCGCACTTCCTGTCTTCCAGTCTGGCCGCATAGGTGGCTCTGAGAAGTAGGAAGCTGAAAATCAAACATGGAGGACAAAGTAAATATTCAAAGGTGCTGGAAATGAGTATAGCTGATAGCTGAACAGCAGAGAAGTTACAAAAGATGAATCAGGTGTTAAGTAGAGCATGGAGAATGGGGAGAGGATGAAAGAAAAATCAGGAGAGCCTGTTCAAAAGCAAAAAGAAGTGGCTGAAATAAGCATTATGGATTTGGAGGAATTATTTCAGCAAAATCTGTTTGCAGCACAACAGGCAACACAAGAATATGCTGTTACAACCCTGCATTCAGGAAGGGGGGTTGTGTGATGTATATTTAAAAGTGTTAATTAAGCAGAGTGAACCTGAAAGTGAAACAACAGTATCATGGAGCAAAATAATGGACAGAGGAGGAGGAAGTACAAGAAAAAAATCAGAAAAAAAAGGAAATCATATGAACAAAGCTGTAAGAGAAATTGAAAGAGAAGTGGAAAAGAAAATGGAAGTGAGAAGAAAACATTGCATAAGGATAAGTAGTAAGACAGAAACATAGCTTAAGAGGTGTGAAATATGGGACAGTGCCATTTCTCTACTGGGTATTGAACCCAGGGATGTAAAAGCATGTATGTGTATTAATAAAGACTCTTTTGTGACATGTTTTTCAAAGATGCACAGTACATGGAAAATGTGTTAGAGAAATATGAAAAAAAGAATGAAAATCCTTGGATCTTATATGTTATACAAGCATTTAATAGAGAAGCAAAAAAGACAATGTATATACAAGTTGAAAGATACAATTTAAAATATTATTTAAAGACAAAGTGTAGAGAAGTAATGGACATTACAAAGAATTTTGATAACAGAGGTTTATGGACTAGGGGATGGGAATGTGGAGTTATATATTTATATATAACATGGAAACAATAATAATGTGCCTAGTATAATTAATGTAGAGGAGTGCATGTGTTTGGTAAGATACTGGGGACAACCAAAGACATGTTTTTTTTTTTTAAAAGATAAAAGGAAATGTTTTATTTGTGGTAAAGATGGTCATTAGCCAAAAAAAAAAAATGTGAACTAAAATGTACTAAATGTGAAAAGATAGGACATCCATGTATGGATTGCGAGGTAAAAGAAAGAATGCTCAAGAAGGGAAGGACGTTATAATAAATGGTCTAGGGATAGGAGATAATATAGACTTGTTACAAAAAATGAGAAAGCTATAACAGTTAAAATAAAAGAAAATATAAGGGAAGAAATAGAAAAATAAGAAGAGATAAGCAATTTAAGTGAATATGGAGAAGAGAACTGGATGTGAATTAAAAGTGAAAGAAATTCTATTTGAAAGAAGAGTAAAAGATAGAAAATGTAAATTTTAAAACATAGGAATAGGAAAAAACAACAAAGGAAAAGGATGAAGAATAACGAAATACTCTACAGAGTGGAAAGCTTATCTATAAATGTGAATAGTATGAAGTATGCAAAACGATTAGGAATAATAGAATTTTGTAGATTATTGGATATGGATATGATAATACTAATATATAAGAATTTTGACAGAATAGAAGAGAATACAACTAAATGAATTATGGAAAGAAAAAAGTAACATGGAATATACCAGATGAAAAATGTTCAGGAATAGCAATTCTAAGTAAAAAAAAATGAAATTTTAGATTTTACAATAGTAATATTAGGAAGAGTGTTAATAGTAGATACAAACTGGAAGAGCCAAGTATACAGAATTCTGGCATTATATGTACATGTTATACAAAAACAATGAGAAATTATGTTTAGAAATATTCTTAATTATGTTAGTGTTAATATGCAAATTTTATTCGTGGGAGATTTTAACTGTGATTTAGGGCATAGAAGGAAAGAAGGAGCAGATGTTAAAGTTGTTTCAGAAATAACTAAAAGTGGTAAAATGTATTTATGGAACAATAAGCAGTGGACACCTGAAAAAAGGTAATTAGAGAACAGAAACTGACTATCTTATACTATCAGATAGTCTAAAAGCATTACATAAAGGTCTAAACTTTACAGTTTTTCGGAGCATGTATCAGTTTGGGTAGAAGTTCAAGATAAGGAAGGATATATAAAAATAGGAAGTGCTATTTAAGGAAAAAATGAAGCAGAATTAAATGAAGATATAAAAAGAGTTTTACAATTATGGTTAGATCATATCAATATAAGAAGTTTTTTTACAAAGACTGAACAAGCTAGTGGATAGGTTTAAAAGAGAAATATAAAAAAGAGATTTTGAAGTGGCAAAGGGCAAAAAGAAAACAAGATAGCTGTAACTACAAAGATATCAGTGATCAAATCTTTAGAGATATAATAACTAACAGAAAGGCATTAATAGAGAAAGAAAAAATATATGAAATTAACAAAGAAAAGATTAAGAGGATGTTTAAACAAAGCTATTTTTTATAATGAAAAGGAATAAGTTGAGCCTTACCTAAGCAAGGTGATGAAAGAAAATAGTAGAATAATAAGAGAGTTAAGAAATGAGAAAGGAAATACAATGAAGACACAAAAAGAGATAATGCAAATAATAAAAACAAATATTACCAAAACATCTTTTATAATTGAAAATAAAAAAAAAAACATAAATGGGATTAAAAAATAAAATATATAATGAACAAATGGTAAACTAATTACTATTTAATAAGTGAATAAAGTAAAAAAAGACATCTAATATAGAAGCTGCTACAGAAATAGATGGAATTGAATATTTGGTGCATAAAAATATGAATGAATGAAAAAATATATCTATTGGAGGTTTTCAATGAATGGTTACTAAAAAGTATACAAGATGATGTATGAGTACAATGATGTTCATATGGAAGAAAGCAGACAAATCACATATAAAGAATTGGAAACATATTGTGTTAAACAATGTACACTATAAGATATTTAAGAAAATAATACAAAATAGAAAAAGAGGCAAAGTATAGGGAGGTCAAGAACTAAAGATTATAAGAGAAATAGAAGATGTGACAATAGGAAAAACAAAAACTAAAGTGTTAATTGGAGACATTAGCAAACTATTTGATAAAATACAGCAAGCATTTCCATGGGAAATTGTAGAAGGATATATGATATAAGTAGAAAAATAATTAATGTATTGGTTTCAGTGTATAATAAAAAACAAAGTAAGACTAATAGTGAATGGTTGGTTAAGTGAGAGAAATAGATATAAAAAGTGGCATAAAACAAGGGTGCCCAGCAAGTAGTATATTGTTTGCTTTAATAATGAATGCGGTCATAAATTAAGTCAATTTGACATTAAAGGAAGGTAGATATTGCACAACAGAAGGAATACAGATCCCACTAATGCTTTATTTTGCAAATGATTTGGTAATAATGATTAAAAATGAAGAGATGAAAACAACCATTAAGACACATTTTAAGAATTTAGAAGCATTAGGTCTGAGTATTAATGAAGAAAAAAGGGTTTGGATATTCAAGTATAATAGAAGGTATTCAATTTAATAAGGAAGAAACAAAAATTCTAGAAATAAAGTCTGGTAATAAACAACAAAGATTAGTACAATAGAAGAACATGTTAAACAAAATATGACATATTTGTTTATTTTGGCAAACATTCTAACTCACATACAGAAAAAAAATATGTACTGAAGTTAGTAATATTAGGAAAAGTAGCTTATTTGGCAAGTTTATTTTTGATGTCAATTGAATTCAAAAGAGAATTGCTGTCTATATTGTGTCCTTTATATGGGGTTCGAGATTAAACATAATTAAAAGAGGAATTTGTATGTTTCAAATAAATGGAGGACTGAGTTTAATAAATCAATTATGGGAAAATGCATGATAAGGTATAAAGGGACTCAACAATATAAATATGGATATGATAGAATACAGGTATTATGAAAATGTAAAACAAAAATATGTGGATAAATGGGATGAAAAGTTGTTTTGTATAATATGGGTTATTTGGAATGAGAGGTTAAATGAAATAAGATTCAAGGGAAAATGGTCTCGGTCAGAAATTGTGAAAACATTCAGTTTTAGTTATGGAAAAACACAGCAGGGGTAAAATGCAAAATTGTAAAGAAAAGTATGTAAAGCAAACGTATATTTGCAAATAATGTATACAGAATGAATAGTATATTATATTATGAATTATTCATATTATGAATTCTAAATAAAAAACCCTATGCATTATGTACAGGGACACTATTGATGATGGCATTTCCAGCTTTTTGCTTCTGTTCTTGGCATGTAATTGGTTCAGAGAAGTGTGATAAATGTAGATGTAAAGAGAGGCTATGCTACATATATGGGACAACCAAAACATGCTTTTTGTTGAAAAGATGATCATTTGATTAGTTATTGTGATAAAAGAAAATGTTTCATTTGTGGGAAGCTGGGACATGAAGATAAGAAGTATGATATGATACATAAAATATGTGGGAAAACGGGACATACAAGGATGAAATATGAAGAAAGTATAGAAGGTAAAGAACAACAGCAAATGCATGAATGGGTAGATATGGGGTAAAAAGAATATGGAGAGCAAATTGACAATAAAGGAAAAAGTAGATAAAAATGAAAATAATGAATTGAAAGAACTGGCACATGAAACAAGTAAATATGAATATGAAAACTGGAGAGTGATAAAAGGTAAACAGAATTCAATAGGGAAAAGGGTGAAAAGATAAAAACAAAAGTTTAAGAGTGTTTTTGTGAATGAAAATGAATGAAGAAGGTAAAGGGTAATGTGAAAGGAGGTAGCAACATTTTAGTAAAAGGAATTTGAGAATCTTAGCTATAAATGTTAATAGTATAAAGAATATTAAAAGAAGAATAGTTGTTTTAGAATGGTGTGCATCAACTGATATTCATATAATTATACTAGATGGCATGAGAATATTAATAGAGGATTAAAAGTTACACATGGAAAATTATGAGGTGGGAACATTATTTGGACTATGGGAAAATATATATGTTCATGTATTGCAATGTTATGTAATGAGACAATGAAAGTTTTAGATTTTACTATAGTAGAATTAGATGGGACAATAGTGATAGATAAAAGATAGAAGAAATATATGTATAGAAATGTTGCTATTTATGCATCTGTTACAATGAAAGAAAAAGTAATAATGTTTAAAAAATTCTAAACTATGTAGGACTGAATATGGAAATAATATTATTCAGATATTTCAGCTGTGATGTATGACAAAGTAAGAAGTGATGTTAAGAAGGGATATGAAATAATAAAAAGTGGAAAGTTATATATGTGATGAGAAGCATAAAATAAATGAGATAAAAATGGAAATTCATTATTTTGTAATATCTAACAGCTTAAAAGTAATAGGAGGAATAAACAAAACAGGATTTTTGGATCATCTCTCTATATGGGTACAAGTGCAAGAAAAGGAAGGCTATATAATATTAGGTAAAAACATTAAGAGACTTAATGAAAAGGTTTAGATGAGGAAGACAGAAAAGAGATACACCAATTATGGAAAGATCATGTGAATATGAGAATGTTTTTAAAAATTTGGTAAATTTGTGGATATGTTTTACAAAAAGTAGAAAAAGTATTTTCTGGCATATCAAGCAATGAGAAAGAGGAAACATTAAATAAAATATAGTCAGCTAAGTCAGAAAGTATTTAAATAAGTAATAGAAAATATGATAATCGTTAATGAAAAGAAGAAGATATATGAAATTAATCAGGAGGCGATTAAAATGTTATATAAACAAATATATTTTACAGGCAAAAAAGAGGTGGCACAGTATTTAAATTAGACTCTAAGAGAAAATGAGAGGATAATAAAGGTATTGAAGAATAATGAAGGTGAAAGAGCGATTGACAGAGTGAATAAGCAAGAACAATGTTTGAAGTAATAAGGAAATATATATAGAATACATTTAAAAATGAGATATAAAGAGAGGCAGAAATGGAAAGTTAAAAAAACAAGTAAAGTGGCTAATAGGAATAGGAGAACTTAATGTAATTTTAAAGGAATTAAATATGGAAAAAGTCATGTGAATGGATGGTATTGAGCAGTACATGTATTATAATATCCAAGAATAGCAAAAGTGCATTTTGTAGAAGTATTAAATGAATGGTTAGAAAATTTAATAGTAAGAAAGGAAATATGTACAGGGTTTTGAAATTTATATTGACACAAGTAAAAAAGGATATAAGACATCAGAGGTTGATAGTGTTGAATAGCACAGATTATAAGATATTTATGAGAAAATAGGGAAAAGATTAGGAAATAGTGTACATAAAGCATTTTGTGATATAATTTTTGTTAAGAAAGGGAAAGGAAGCCAAGATTTATTATGACAATTGAGAGAGGTGATAGATGGTGTTATAAATAAAGGATAGAGACTAAAAGTATTGTAGGAGACATATGTAAAACATTTGATGGAATACAATATGATGTTTTGTGGGATATATTAAGAGATTACAGTATAAGTGATAAAATAATAAAAATATTTATGTCAGTATATGAGAGTAATAGTGTGAGAGTGATACTAAATCGGTAGTTAAGTGAAGAAATAAACTTAGAATGTGGGATAAGGCAGGGATGTTGAGCAAGCAGCATTTTATTTTGCATTATTTCTGAACATATTTATTAGTAAAATGAATAGAGTATTGAAAATGGAAAGATATAAAATAACAGGAGAAATTCAAATTCCAATAATTCTTACTTATGCAGATATAGTTTTAGTTATGAAGAATAAGAAATGGATGGAAGAAGGAATAAGAAGTTTAAATCAGTTTTTAAACATGCTTGGTTTATGTATAAGTAAACACAAATGAAGTGGCATTGAGTCAACAGACAGACAATTCAATGATGCGTTTATAGATATCTTAGGTATAATATTTGGGACAAAATTTTATAGGGAAAAACAATCTGAAAAAACAATGTAGAAATTAAGAGACATGTCTATGTTTTGATAAAATGTAATATAAGAAAAAAATGAATTTAAGAAATTTTGTTTTAGTTAAAATTGCTTATTTAGCAGGTATGTATATGATACCATCCAAGTTTGAAAAAAAATATTATCTGTTGCATCCAATCTATCTATTGAATCCTCCTTTATATGGGAATCCAAGTTGAATCTAGTTAGAAGAGAGATTTTCTATGTTAAAGAAGAGGAGGAAGGACTGATATTGACTAACTCAATTGTTCATACAGCTCCATCTGTATAATATTTTGGCAGGATTAGAAGAAAAACATAAGAACATAATAAATGTTATAATAAAAAAAGATATAAGAACTTTTGGGAGATATGTTCTGGGAAAACAGGGAAATATTGTAAATGAAGACATGGAAGATTAATAGAATAACATTTTATATAGAAATTGAATATAAAATGTAGGGAAAACAGAAAATAATGGTATCCTAGTATAATGAATGAACACTATTATATATACCAATAGAAGAATTTAGCAAATGAAGAAAGAAATGTGATTAGGATAAGACTTGAATGGTGAGAAAAATTATGAGTGTAATGATTTTATGTGGAGATTGGCAATAGGTAAATTGCCTGGCAAAGCCAACATGCCTTATAAAAAAATACAAGAGAGAATGTGTAATTATTGTCGGCCGTTTGAGACAGCAGAGGATGTTTCTCTAAATTGTTCAAGGGTTACGGAAGTATATAAAAGTACGACATTGAAAGGCTTTAAAAGTGTTGAAGATATAAATATGAATATTTTGGAATATGGGTACTATGGCAACAAAAAAGAGGTGAAATAGATTAATAAAAAAAACTGTTTAATGTTTCATGAACAATTTGGAATGAGAGACTTCACAAAATCAAATTTAGTGGTGAATGGGTATTGTCTAAAATTTAGAAAAAGATAAATATGGATATTATAATTATGGGATACTTTGTGATTTAATAGGCAAGTGTAAAACGAAAGGAAATGATATAAGAAAAACATTACAAATTATAACATATGATACAAAAATTGGGACAAAATTCATGGACTTACAAAATGCATATGTATAGTACTAAAACATATTATTTTATATTATTAGAAGTTATACTAGAAGGGGAGGTAGCTGAAACAGGATTTCTCTGATCATCTTGCAATATGGGTAGAGATAAAGGAAAACAAGAAGAATATAAAATAGGCAAATTAATACAATTATAATGAGAAAGCATGGAATGAAGAAGGAAATGGATTAGTAGTAGTTATGGAAATTTATTACTATGAGAACATTTTATAAAAATTGGTCTGAATGGTGGTAATATTTAAGGAAAAATATAAAAAAAATATTTTACAATGGCAACATGATGTGAAAAAAGTACAGAAAGAAAAATATAAAAGAAGATATAATGATGCATTGGAAGATTTAGAACATAATGACTGAAAATAGTTTGACAAAACAAGAGAATTATATGAAATAAGTCAACAAAAATACAAGAATTCTTATATAAGCAAATATATTTTTACAAGAAAAGAAAAGAAGTATAAAGATACTTAAGCAGATTAGTAAAGGAAGATGAGAGTGCAATGACATAAAACATATAAAAGGAGAAATGAAACTCAGGATATGATTATGAGTAGTATAGTACAATATGTATAAGATGTGTTTAAAGAAAAAAGAAGGCAGTGGATTAACATGGAAAGTAAAAAAAAAAGTAAACTGAAAAAGAGAATAAAGAGTTGGAAAAGAAGAGTTGTATAAATGAACTTGATAAAGTATTAGAACAAGTGAGTAGAGATAAGGCTGCAGAACCAGATGGAAGAGGCATGAAATGTTTAAAACTTTTAGGAATTGGAAAAAATATATGTTTTAAAGATTTTTAATGAATGATTAAATGAAGATTTTATGTATAAAGAATTATGTAGTAGAATATTTAAACTCATATACAAGAGAAAATATAGAAAACAATTTAAAAAAATGGAGAATATTGAATAATGATTATAAGATCTTTATGAAAATGATACAAAAGAGATTTTAAACTAAAATGGAAAATATTATGGAAGATAGCATATATATTATAAAGGGAAGGTTCATAGGTGTGTAATAGGCTAATGGCCCTAGAGCCTTTTCTAGCCTAGCCTATAGGATTACCCTAGCATTGTGCCACCTGACCTTAGTTCCCAGTGTCTCTGTCGAGTAAAGCCACTGGAGTGATCCCTGGGATGAATCTTCTATTTCCAATCCACTCATCAAGATTTCTCTTGAAGAGGGTCAGTGAGGTGCTCTGCTTGACATGCATGGGAAGTCTATTCCATAGCATGGGCAGTCTCTGGGTTATGAACCTGTCCCTTTAGCATGTTCTGTTGATTGTGGTAATGAGGTTGAGGTCTCTGGAGAATGTGGTGCGGTGGGATTAGGATTTCTTTAGATGTAGCATTTCTAACAGAACTGGGTCAGACATGGCTTTGTAAGTCAGGCAGAGATCACCTCTAAGTAGGCAATATGAGACACAGAATAGTTGGAGTTTTTTTGTCTGTCCATATAGGACAAATGTTTAAGGCCTAGGATCCTCTTTGTGAGGTACTTTTGTGGCCTCTGCAGTTGTTGCAGGCATTTAGTGAGGTACATGCCAAATGGGGGCATTGTAGAAAATGATTGGCCTAATGAGGGAAGAGTAGAGGGAGACAATGACCTCTTTTTCCTGGATGCAAAACCCTTAGTAATGAGATGTGGAATATAGAAGGATTTTCTGATCACAGTGGCAATGTGGTGGTCAAAAGAGAGGTTGCTGTCAATCTGTGTTCCCAGATCTCTTATAACGCCTTCTGTGTTCAGTGGACTACCATCAATGTGGTAATTCATGGGAACCCACTTTTTTCCTAAAGGGGACGATGACACTTTTTTTGCATTGAGCTTATGGCCATGGTTGTGACACCAGGCCTTGGTCACAGTGAAGCCTGATTGTAGGATGCCAACATCACTTGGGGAGTTAATAATAGCTCACAACTTGCAATCATCTGTGAACTTTGTCAGCCAGAGTCCCTTCCTGTTGGCCTGGACTTCAGAGAAGTAGATACCAAACAAGAGAGGACCCAGGACTGAACCCTGTGGTTCTCCACTCCTGACTGGTCAGCAGTTTGACTTTGAGCCAGCTACTTTCACACTGTGAGTTCTACCTGCGAGCCAGTTTGAAACCCACCTAGTGATATGGGGGCTGATGCCTAGCTTAGTGAGTTTTTCTATGATTCCTAAGTGGGGCATGGTATCAAAGGCCTTGGCCAGATCAAGGTAGGCTGTATAAACCACCTTGCTTTCATTCACAGCTCTGGTGACTGACTCAAAGAAGTTGACCAAGTTGAGCAGACATGATCTACCCTTCACAAAACCAAACTGTGTGGGATCCAGAGTTTGTAGATTCCCTATATCCTTGTTTATTAGGTCCATGATGATGCATTCTTTAGCTTTGCATATCAAACCTGTCAGGCTAATGGGCCGATAGTTCCTAGGGTCTGTAGTTGCTCCTCCTTTTGGAGAGGGATGATTGTAGCAGTGCGCCATTTGGTAGGGACAAAGTCTGAGGTGAGGCTGTTATTGAACAGGGCACACAGGTGAGGTGCCAGTTCACTCTGCAGTTCATGTAGAACACAGCTAGGGATATTGTCAGGTCCCATAGAAGCTATATTCTTTGCCTTAGACACTGCTGTTTTAACCTGTGCAGCAGTAATACTGGGTGCCTGGCAATCTACTGGTATTGTGTCTGATCTCTTGGGTGGGGAGCGGGGTAAAGTTGGTACTGAATCTGCCAGTCAGTATATTGACAATATCTGTTGGCTCAGTATAGGAGATACCATTGTGCAGTAGTTCAGAACAAATCTGGGTATTGCCGTGGAGATTCTTTACATAACTATAGAAGGCCTTGTGGTTGCCTTTACTATCTGCTGAAATTCTGTTTTCATAGCTAGCTTTAGAGGATTTGATGAGAGATCTCAACTTTTTGTTAAGGCTGATAAGGGAGTTTTTCCAGTCTTGGGACTTCACCTTATTCCTCATCAGTTTCCTCCTTCTGTTGTAGTGTTTGTTTATGGCAGGAACTACCAGATTTGCTTCCTTTTTGGAGGAGAGCGTCTTGGTTCTATTGGGTATAGCGAGATTCATGCATTTTGTATGCGTGTTTGTACCATGCACTGATGTATGATTTGCGGTCATGCAACTGATCTCCATTTGCATTCTCTTGTTTTGTCAAACTATTTTCAATCATTATGTTAAGATTTATTAATGACAGAGAAACTATGGATGATATAATGAAAAGAAGAAGCAAAAATCATGATAGAAAAACATAATTAGGCATTTGACACAACTGGACATGAAATATTATTGGTAACATTGAAAGAATATAATATAAATAAGAAAGTGAGTTATTGTATAGTAATAGTGAAGTAAAACTACTTGCAAATGGCTGGTTAATACAAGAGGTACATTTGAAGAGTGGTGTAAGACAGGGATGTCCAATGGGTTGTATATTATTTGCATTTGTTATGAATGTGACAGTATGTGAAATAAATTACAAAATGAAGGAGGTTTGATATGTAACACCTGAAGGGTTAAGAATTCCAACTCTGTTAACATATGCAGATGACTTCATTATAATAATTATAAAAAAATGGATAAATGAAGTAATAATTTGAAGAAATAAATGCCTGTAGATGATAGGAATGGCTTTAAATAAAGATAAAAGTAAATGTTTAGATGATATAGTAAAGATCAGGATTATGGAATATACAAGTGCATAGGTGTTTACTAGGCTAACGACCACAAGGACCTTTTTAAGCCTAGCCATGCATCTCAAATTCTTGTACCCTTGATAAGTGTAAGAAGGAGATTGAGATGTAAAGCATTTACAAGCAGGGACCTGGGAGATGAACCACAAGGGTCTTTTTAAGCCCAGCCATGCATCTCAAATCTCTGACAAGTTCTGATACCATTCATAAGTGTAAGCAGGGGATTGGGAGGTAACACATTTGCAAGCAGGGACCTGGAAGATTAACCATTTACAGGTTGATTGTGTCCATTAGAGACATGGGTGCCAAACCAGGGATGAATTTCCTGTTCCCCATCCAATTACCCCAGTTAAACTTGAATTGGATTAGGGAGAACCTTGAACTGGATTAGGTTTACATGGATTTGGATTCTGTTCCAGAGAAGTGGTAGTCCCTAGGATACCTACCCATCTCTCCAACAGGTCCTATTTATATCACAGACAAGGTTTAAGTCTTTAGAACAGGTAATTATGTTGCTGGTTATTTTGTGGATATGCAGGAGGTCCATCACAGTGTGGTCTGACAATATATTGTATTCCAGGCATAGATCTCCCTCAAGAGCCTGTAGGAGACAAAATACACAGATAGGGCTTTGAGGCAATCTGCATAGGACATGTTTCTTACACCCTGTAATCTTTTAGTGATGAACCTCTGTGGACATTCTATTTGTTGGATATGCTTGTTTAGGTACATACCAAATGGGGCATTGTACTCAATCATAGGTCTGATGAATGCCGTATACAGAGGACCGATGACTTCCTTGGACCTAGATGCCATACCTTTGTTTATATACTGCACAACATACAATGATTTCCTCACTACTGTAGACATATGATGGTCAAAGATTATATTACTGTCAATGTGGGTCCCCCAAGTCCTAAACTACTGGGTCAAATCTTAGGGAGTGTGTTGTCAATGTAATAGCTACTATGGGTGAATGACTTCTGAAAGATATTATTATGCATTTCTTGGCATTTAGTTTTCATTCATGGATCTGGCACCAGTTGTTTGTCTGTGTCAGCCTTCCTGGAGACTATTTGTGTCAATGGGTGATCCAATAACAGCTCCTAATTTGCAATCATCTGCAAATGTAATCAGCCAAAGGCCATTGACATTAACCTTGACTTTAGAGAAGTAAATGCAAAAAAGGACCGGTCCCAGAACCAATCCGCGTTGGACTCTGCTTATGACTGGCCTCCTTGTAGAGGTAGACTTTTCAGTTCTAACTTCCTTGGTCCTTTCTGTGAGCCAGCTGGCTATTCACTGGGTGAAATAAAGGTTTGTACTAACATGTTAAATTTGTCAACCATGCCCGAGTAGGAGATTGTGTCAAACATCTTGGGCATGTCAAGCTACGCAGTGTGAGCCATTTTGCCCTCATCCATTGCTTTTGTGACTTTCTCAAAGAAGTCAGCAGGTTGAGGAGGCATGACTTGCCCTTGATTAAATCAAATTTGATTGGGTCCAGCATCTGGAGTTTTCCTATGTCATCAGTTATCACATCCATGATATTCTTTGCATATGAGACTAGTGAGACTTATGGTTCTGTAGTTTCCAGGGTCTGTACATGGCCCTCCTTTATGCAAATGGATGACTGTTGCTGTTCTCCATTCATGAGGCACAAAGCATGTTTGGAGACTGCAGTTAAATGGCAATGCCAGGGGCCCTAATAGATCATGTTTCATGCTATTTGAAGGCATCCAGGAATATTGCATGGGCCCATTGATGCAGTGTCTGTGGCCTTAGACAGGACATTAAGGATCTGTTCCCTAGTGATAGCTGGGTGAGTTATATTTGATGTCATTTCGTGAGGGAAGGTTGATGGTGAGAGATGGGCAAAGTTGGAGCTGAATTTGTCTGCCAGTAGGTTTGCTGTATCTTTTGGCAAGTATAGGGGGCTCCATTTAAAATGAACTTTGCTCAATTATGTATTGCATTTGAGGTTGCAGACATAGAAAAAGAATTCCTTGTGGATGTTCTTGGTCTGGGAGTCCAAATGTACTTTACATTTCGCTTTGGTAGACTGTATGTGTCTTCTGAGTTGTTTGTTTAGTTTGATGAGAGTGCTTTTCATCCTTCTGGATGCTGCACCTCCTAATCTTTGCCATGATTTTCTTCCTTTTGTTATACAGCCTATTGATACTGTGATTCTACCAGGGTGGTTTGTTTTTGACTTACTTCAATACTTCTGGTGGGTACAACTGCCTGTATGCAGCTATTGTTGTATAATGTTTCTATGAACAGTTCTGGTTGGGCAGCAGTTGTTCTCAAGGTTTATGGTGGCCTGAAATTATGCCAGGTTATCACTTAATAGTAGGAAGTTAGCCTTAGAGTAGTTCCTTAGTATTCCAGGTTTAACTGGGGTTCCAGGTTTTGTTTTTACTTCAGAGGAGATCATTTTGTGGTTGACCTTACCAGAGAAGACATTGCACTAGGGGGTTTGCAGCACTCTTCATTATTAGTGAGGAAAATATCCAGTATGGTTGCACCCTTTGTTGATGTATTGAAAATCTGGTTCAGTATCTTTGTGTTTACAAAAGCCAGGAAACTCTGTGCCTGTACATTTGGTGTTGTATGATTCCCAGTTAATCGTGGGGTAATTAAATAACCTATGACTATGGTATTGGGTTGGGGGTAAGTTTAAATACATGATAAGGGTTTCTTTGGTCATAGAGGGTTTCCTGCAGCTTGCAAGGAAGTGGTATTGCAGTTTGCCTATGGTGATTTAAACATGGAGAAGCTTAAGTGCATTGTCCTGCTTGACAAGCCTTGAGGTATATTTATTTTTGATGTTAGTTGAGAAACCTCCACTTTTAGTCCATGTCTATGTAGTAGCTGGTCTAAATGTGTGGAAGGCATTATAACCTTACACTGTTGGCTTGCTTGCCATAGCTTTAACCCATGTCTTAGTGACCACAGAGATATCAGCATTCTCTAGGGTGAATAGAACTTCTAGAGAATGGAGTTTTTTTTTTGTTTAGACTCATATCCTTGAGCAGTAACACCTTTAGATTTTCTTGGTTTTGATTTGCTATGTTGGAAGTGCTTTCAGGTTGCAATTGCCTAAAAAAGGCACTAAGGTGGGAGGACAATGCTTTAACTAATATTCAAAAGCCTGGGGGGGGGGGGGGGGTGCAGACCATTGATGGCAAAGAACTTGGTCTGTTAACCATCTCCTTCCATGCTGACAAATATTGCACCCCCTTAGAATGATACCAGAAATTAAGCCAATTATTAAAGTGAGTCATCTTTTGTTTATATTGTGGCATAATCATTGGAGAAGGTAAAATGCTGGTCAATGCCAGGATCATACCAGCCTGGGACACATATTCCAAGAGCTTCATGATGTCTCTCTTCATATAATCTAGGGAGGGATGTCTCAGGTCATTTACACTCACATGGACTAATGCTGAGTCAAAGTCTTACTTGTGGTTTAATGACCTGAATGCATGAGTAATGTGGTGGATCCTGGCCACTGATAAGCAACTGGCTGTGACTTTCTCCTTACTCAGCCTGGTGAGAGGGAAATCAATGTGTCCCACAATGTAGTCTCCAATGACTAAAATGTTGGATTCTGTGGTGGTTTGTCTTATGGGCTTAGAAGTAGAGGCTGCATGAGATGTAACTGTATGTGTTGATGTGGTTTTTGATTTGAAAGAGCGCACTTGGGTTGCTGAGGTTGTTATGTGTACTTTGTCTAAGAGTTTTTTTGTTGTTTAGGTGGGTTACATTTAAGTGCTCAGCATAAGTGTGTCTATGTGTCTTCTTTAAAATTGCATGTGATGGGTGCAGCATGTGGGGTTTCTATCAGTTCATCGAAACTTCAGCAGTTTGAACACCATATGTTCGAACTGTGAAGTTCGAAAACTGATTAACGCGAAGCAGTGGAACACCAAATTCTTTCCCACGGAAAGAATTTGGTGGAACATTTCTGTGGCTTTGCAATTTTCAGCACTGTGGTAGAAAGTTACGGGTCGGGTTCAGGTAAGTGTGCGATTGTGTGGAAGTTAGGCTTAGGGCATGGGTTAGGTGAGTTAGGGTTAGGGCGCGGGTGAGGTGAGTGTGCAATAGTGACAGACTTTGGGGTTAGGGCAGGATAAGTGAGTTAGGGTTAGGGCACGGGTCAGGTGAGTGTCCGATAGTGACGGACCTTAGGGTTAGGGTTTGGGTTAAGGTAAGTGGATAGATAGTAGTATATGTACAGTTTAGTGTAGGGTTAGATGTAGGATTTTAAGTGTATGTGTGTGGATTGCTGTTTTTTTGGTGTGCTTGTGTTGTGTGTGTGTTTCTTGGAACAGCGATTTTTTTCCCTGGGAAAAAAAAAGAATCGCTGTTCTAAGCCTTCAATGGTTTTGCACTTCAAGGTTAGAAGTTCGAACATATGGTGTTCGAACTTCTGCTGTGTTGACAAAGTGATATAGACCCCAGCATGTGTACTACTGACAACCTTATTGCCATTAGGAGTGTTTGTATGAGAGAGCTTTACCTCCAGCGACATTGTGTAAACCCATCTCTCGCATACTGTATCAGTCTGTTTGAGAATTAACTGGTTGCCAGTAAACATGAGGCAATTTGTGCATTACCTTAGGATGCCCATATCTACCAAGCTGGTAAAAGAAATAGTGGGGAAGTTCATATCCATGGCAACAGACCCTTTTTTATTGATTAGACAGTTGGAGTGAGAATGCAAAGTAATGTTAGATGTATCCAGTTTGCAATTCTGGGTGCAGTGTTTTTCACTGCAAACTAGTTGTCCTGTGTTCAACTCGGTATTAGTGAAATTTCAATGGTGTTTTTACGGAAAGAATGTCAACTCAAGGTGTCTGTGGCTATACAGGGCACTGCCAAATACTTGATTGGAATATAATAAGTAGAGCCTGATGATTTGTGGATAAAGTATTTAGGCAGATATTCTAAACATAGAAGCAAATCAAGCAGTTTTTACTGACAAAAATGTTGAAAAGGGGGGAGTCACATAATGGCTACTGCTCAACTACTACTAGTGTTAGTCTCAACACAGTTTCACTCTGTTGGGATACAATGCTCTTTTGCTTCTTCCCTCAACAGAAGCAAAACATTAGCACTAATCCCAAGTTGAGAAATAAGCCACAGCCTGTTTGGTGATCCACAGTCTTTTCCCAGATGATATAAGGGTATGTAGGCTTACTGTAGCCTTTTCCTGATAAATGCCTTGAACATAAACCAGACCAATTAGTAAGGTCAATCACAGGCACTCACTTCTAGACAAGAAACAGTCATGAATCTGTGTCCTCTGCTCCTTCTCACACCAGGAGCCAAATATAAGCACAAATTCCAAAGTGGCACCTATGAAGCAGTTATTAGTCTTTCCAGTGATCAGCAGTCCCCAGGAAATACTGTTCCTATGCTCCTTCTCTCACCAGGAGCAAAACAGAAGCATTAATCCCAAGATGACTACTGAGAGGCAGAATGTGGACTCTCCAGTGACTGGTGGTCTTGGAGAAGGTGTTGCAGATTTTAAAGGTAAGATGGAAAAAGTTTAATGTCCTAAGAGCTGTAGTGTGCACTAGGCAGTTAGATATGAAAGAGGGGGTAGATTAAGCTTTAGCTATCTAAGTGGAGAGCCACTAATTTAAAAGAGCAAGATAGATTGGCAGGAGTAGGCACTTTGTATTCAGTTTCTATGGAATACAGTAGGATGGCCAATAAATCTTAAATAGTTGAAACAGAGTAATTTCAGAAAATGATAATTTTGTGCTTAATCACAATAGCCAATGAATGAGGAGAGGGAAGGAGATGCATGGTTAAATTAACATAACTGTCAGTTGACTAGAAAGACAGTCGAGTATAAAAATGCAACAGCACAATGAGGGGATTGTGGGGGAAAACTTTATTTCCATGTGATTCACAAGAGACACAGCTCTCATCTCTTTCCAAGTTTAAATATGCAGTTAAAAACAGAGTACAAAATTAAACCGTGTAAAGAAAATGAGTAACAATATAAAAAATTGAAGAAGGCAGTAAAGCAACACAAAATACAAAAAAGCAAACAAAGTAACCTTTCCCTCATAGCAAGTTGTGGCATAGTCTAGGTGAGCTTTTGCAGTAAAGCATTGGAATGTTTTATTTACCCCTTAAATAGAAGATTTATTCTCAGCTCCACTTTCAGGGTGGCCGCGGTGGTGCAGCTGTTAACATTGCCAGCTCATAGCAAGAGGTTCTCTGGTTCAATCCCTGGCTGTGGTATGGAGTCTGCATGTCCGCTCTGTGGTTGCATAGGTTTGCTCCGGGTGATCCAGTTTCCTCCTACATCCCAAAGACATGCTGTAGGTGGATTGTATACTCTAAACTGGCCCTAGGCGTGAGTGCGTGCATGTGTGTGCTTCCGTGGAAGGTTGGGCATCGGGCTGGAAACTCGACACCGTAAAACTCCACTGCCAATCATGAGTGGACAAGTGATCCACTGTGGTGAGCCCTAACTGGGAAAAAGCAGAAAGAAGAAGAAGATTCTCAGCTCCACTTTTGCTTCACAGGTAATTAACCTTAATTGAGCTGTTCTAATTTCTGTGTGACTCACAAGAGGCACATATGTGGTCTCTTTCTTAGTGTAAATATGAAATTAAAAACAGAATACAAATAAAACACATTGTAAAGAAAATGAATTACAATATGCAAAATAAAAGAAGGCAAATAAGCAACACAAAATACAAAAAAGCAAATACAAGCTAATATTTCCCTCACAGCAATTTATTTAGATTTACTAAGCATGTTTCTTTTTATGATGTGGATTTTTTGGATATTCAACTTATTAAATGTGATGATGGTATGCTTGAGACCAGGCTTTATAGGAAGGCACACTGGAGAAATGGTTTGTTGCACCATAATAGCATGCATCCTGGATTTATCTATCAGAACATTTTGAAAGGGCAAGCCTATAGGGTATTCAAATTACATACTGATGATTGAGTTTTTTCTGAGGCATTGGTGGGTCTACCTGCTGATTTTCTTGCTAGGGGCTATTGTGAAGATGAGTGGGAAGGGGCTACTAGTGATATTATTAGTGCTTGGACTGATTGAGCGAGACCCTATTTCTCAGGTAGTACACGTGCCAAATCTAGATTGACACTTAATAGACTTGGTGGTTGGGTTACTTTGACTTATACCAATAACATTGATGTGGTCTGTGTTATTTTATGTAAGAATTGGTGAGTGTTGATGGCTGATGATGCCATCAGGGAGATAGTAGGGTCCCACCCCACTTTTTGCTTTAAGAACAACCCTTCTCTTAAGAGAATGTTATGTTATGGTCATGAGAGGGGCTTTACATGACCATTGTCTTTTAGGACAGGTACATGTGCCTGTAGGGCTTGCAAAGCCTGTAGATATATCTCTGAGGTGAAGACCAATGAGCACCCGACTAATGGTTTTATGTTTGTTCCTAGGTTTTATGCTGATTGCAATAGTCATGATCAAGTTTATTTGGCACGTTGTAGAAATTGTACCTCCTTCTATGTAGGTAAAATGAACCTCTCCCTAATAAAGCTTATTTTGGAGCATTATGGCTATTTAAGAAAAGATGATACAACAATTGCTTTGTATAGATACATTAAGGATTATCCGGACCACATCTTTAATTTTTTGGTTTTACAATTGGTTAACATCAGATTTTGTGGTGGTGATATTCTTAATAAAGTAGAGGTAGCTGAGACAAGATTGATTACTAACCTTCAAGCACATAGGAGTCCCAGTTTGAATAGAACTATACCTTTAAGTCCTATACTGAAGGCTAGGGGACTGTTCCATTGATTCTGTCATGTGATTTGTTAATTATTTGATTTTTTGGTTATTTAAGGCTGTGTTGTTTGTTATTTTATGGTCTGATGAAGTGCACGGTATATGCACAAAAGCGCTTACCTATTTTTGTTATTTTAGTAAATATTTAGTGATTTTATTTACTGGCTGTGTTGAACAGTGTATTTTTGTCTTCTTTATAGAAGGTTTATTCTCAGCTCCACTCTCAGTTCACAAGTAATTAACCTTAATTGACCTGTTCTAATTTCCGTGTGACTCACAAGAGGCACATATGTGGTCTCTTTCCTAGTATAAATATGAAATTAAAAACAGAATACAAGTAAAACATATTGTAAAGAAAATGAATCACAATATACAAAATAAAAGAAGGCAGATAAGCAACACAAAATACAAAAAAGCAAAAACAAGCTAATCTTTCCCTCACAGCAAGTTGTGGCTGCTTCTGGGTGACCTTTTCTAGTAAAGCCTTAAAAAACAATGAATGAAATGTCTGTGTTAGATATACAATTTGAGAAAAATATTTATGTAGAATTCAATGGAAAAACAATAGAAGGACCAAAGCAACCCTGTCTTTTCTGGAGAACATCTGAATTATCATTCAGAAAAAAAGGTTTATTTGATAAATTTAGTAATGATGGGAAAGTTAGCATACTTAACAAGTGTATTTATATGCAACAGTATTTGAAAATGAATTATAGCGGATATTTTTTCATTTATATGGAGTACTAAATTAAACCCAGTAAAAAAAGAAAGCAATAGAAGTCGTATACATAAAAAAGAAGGATAGGGTTTTGTGTTAATTGAACCAGTGCTATATGCTGCTTCATTAAATTTGTACAAATCATTAAAGTGAATAAATAAAAAAGATGAAAGATTAATAGTAAAATTTATAAATATAAGTATGATAAATTTGGGGGTATGGTGAAAAAGAATAAAAGAGAAAAAGGATGTATAAATGAGGACATAAAATATTACCAAGAAAAAATGTTTTGTGGAAAATAAAAACTAACCTGGTAGAAAAGGATAGAAACATATGGTATAAGAATGTAATGATAAAACATTACTATGCAAAATCATGGTAAAATCTAACAGATGGAAAAAATAAAACTATAAAAATAAGAAACTAATGGTGTAACCAGAAAGATTTTTGCAGAGATTAGTAATATGCCATATAAGAAAAAACACAATGGAATATGTTTACATTGTCAAGAAGAAGAAACTGCGAAACATGCATTTTGAAATGTAAAAGAGTTAAAACGGTATGGGGAAAACTATGTAATGAAGATGTTCTGAAGATATGAAAAATATGGATAAAATAAACATGGATATAACTAAATATGGATATTGTAAGTGTAGAAGTAAAGACTATGTTAATAGAATAGATTTTTTTTTATGTTATATGGGTTATATGGAATGAAAGAATAAATGAGATTCTGGTTAATGGTAAATGTATTTTAACAACAATACTAAGTAAAATCAGATGGTGGCTATGGAAAAAGGAGCAGGGATCTAATAGGGATGAAAATTTAGTATGACTGTAATGAAAATTATGAATGTGTGTGGACAGATTTGTTTATCTATATATTTGTACACTTGCAAATATTTATAAACTTGTAAATATGTTGTAAATAAGAATTATTTTTATTTATAAATAAAGAGCCCCTACTCTTTTCAACAGGTGTTGTTGGATCTTTTATATCCACCTGAGCTACAAGTAGCTCAAGCAGACAGGGCCATATAACATGTCATCAGAAGGATTGTACACTCTAGTGCTGAACCCCCCTTCTGCTGCACTGCAGTGTCAACAGTTTATCTACCTAGTATAAGAAAAGAACACACAACCTTCTGCACCAAAGACGATCGTGCTACCTGCTGTGGAGGAAATGGGGTCAAGAGATTCTAATGCTGAAAATGTTGATGCAAATTACAAAATGTTATGGAATAATGAAGACTGTTCAATGATATATGGCCCCTAGAAGTAGCACAGTATTGGTCCCTTTCTATAAAAGTATTATCAGACCGCTACTGGAGTACGGGAATTGCTTTTGTAGCTATAAATTTGCTAATACTATTGCTTAGGAAAAAACTTCAAAGAAGTGTCATAAAATATAAAAGTGGTGTAAATAAATTAACATATGAAGATGGGTTGGAAAAGGTAAATCAGCATTCAACACATTTTTGATAAGTGATTTAGTATGAATTTTTAAATGCTTACACAATTAAGGCATTCCATATGCATTAGGTTAGACATACATTTTGGAAAACATGATAAATCAACTTGGAATAATACCTTTTTGTTAGTCATTGATCAGACAAGGAAGAACAGCAAGCAAGAGCTGTTTAAAAAAAACAGCAGGACGACATTGGAGTAAGTTATCACTATTATTAAGACAGTCGGTCTAAAAAAGGTTTACAATGTAAACAGATAAATGGTTGGGGAAAATGTTCCATTGGACTGTCTTTTCTTGGAAATTGTTTAGATATGGCCTTTTAGCCCACTATGAACTTTGAACAGTTAATATTGAACACATGAAAATAAATAAAGTAAATCAATGTTCCTAGTTTCTTACAAAATATTCTTTCTAAAGTGAAATCTACAAACCATTGTATTTACAAAGAGTATATCACAATGAATCATGCTTTGCAAATATATATTTGTAAAGGATATTTCCGATGGCAAGCTTGGGTTTTGTCAGTACATGCAGATGTAACAATAAAAATATTCAGCCTTTTTGGCATGCTGTTATTATCCTTTTGTCTGCACTGATAGCTTGTCAGAATTGGAAAGTAAAGTAGGCATTTACTGAGTGATGCAGCCAGTTATAGATTCTTTCAAATTTTCTTTTGCATTACTCCTACTACCAGATAAACTAAAAAAATAAATCTTGAGTAATGCAACTGAAGTAAAAAAAAAAAAAATCAAGTCCATTGCTTTCTGCGATGCATGTTGATGGACTGAGTAACTGTGTGTTTGAAAATTATGAACATACTTCATTCTGAGCATGCTTCAGTTTAGAACAATGTTCCCTTGTGTATGCACAATACTGTTTTATTTCCTAAAGTTACTTATCAATCAGCATTTTCAAACCCGCAGAATGTGCTGGCTTACAACATGGCAGCTGCTTACATTTTCTGTGCCTTTTGCCCATACTAAACAAATCACCAAGCCTCGTGCATCAGATGAAAATTCACAAATGTGGCTAAGGGGGATTAAAGGCCTTACTGTGCTAGAGGTGACCTATGTTTGACTAGAGGCATTCATAGTGGAATGACTGAGTTTGAGAAGATGGGAATGTGTTCAAATCCAGCTTGCCCATCCTGTAGGTAAGAGAGGCTACCTCAGCTCATTGAAATAGCAACATTAAGCGCCTGGTGCACTCCATGCTGCAAGTGATTTATCTCTTGGATGGGAGCCTGTGCATGTGCAAAAGTGAGCATGCACTTCCAAAAGGCAACCTCTTTGGGGTAGTGGTAGGGTTGGGGCACATTTCTAAACAGCAGTATGGCACTGGACAGACATACTTGATCCCTTCACCATGTTTGGACAGCGGTCATATTGAGCATGGACAAGACTAAATTGGACCTAACAGACTTGATGACTATGTTATTCCTTTTGCGCTGATTGTAGCTTCATGAAAAATAATAGCAAATGCAGTAGAAAAAAATTATCTTTCATAAAGAAAAAAATAGTTCCTCAGGTTCTTAATCCTTTCAACACTACTACACTCTTATTACTCTTCCGTTTTAGAACATTTCTGTCTGACAACGAAGAAGTAGAACATTTTATGATCTTGCAATAATTACAACTTTTCATCCATATATTTTAGTAGTAAAATTATGCAAAGGTATGCTGAATTGAGGACACATTATAACATAAATAACTGTGACTTTCCACTCAATATGTTTTCACATTAAACAAGGTTCTTGGATTTATGTTGTGATTCACTGGTATTACATTAGTATTCTTTATGCACATTGCAAGTTATTGTATATTTTTTTAACAGAAACACATTGCTAAAAAACTAGGACATTTACAAAAGTGTAAGATGTAGTTTTGAAGAATACACCATGTTTTTTTGCCATGAAACAGAGAAAGTTGTGCATATCATATATTCATTATATTATTATTATTATTATTATTATTATTATTATTATTATTATTATTATTATCATTATATGGTTCGATGGTATGCAATTATTCATTAAAAATTCTCTGTAGACAAACATGCAAGCATACACACACACACGCACACACACACACACACACACACACACACACACACACACACACACACACACACACACACACACACATACACAATTAAAAAGAGAGAGAAAGAAAGAGATGCCTGCATAAGTTGCCAAAAATGGAAGTAAAATGTCACTGCTTGAATTGCTTGCATAATGCAGCCATAATGTGCAATCAGGAATATTACCATAGCTTTGTTTTACTTTGGAGGAAATATGCCAGCTGTGTTTAGTATACTTTATGGAGAGTATAGCATATAAAGTAAAAGCAGAACACATTTAAAATTAATTGCTGTAAATAGACCTGGAAATAACACATGGCCAAATCAGGGCTTAGTTTTTGTAAGATGTGTATGAAGAAATCTGTACTAGCACATATGAAATGGATACTCTATGCATGTTGTTAGTGGGCAAAATCTGTTTACTTTAAAACTGACTACATAATGCTGTGCTCTTATTGATACAGGCATCAACTGTAATGGCCGAAGACTAATCCTGCTAATATTACTTAAATCATAAATCAAGTGAGTAATGAGTCTGTTGTGCTCTACTTAAGAGAAAAAAAATGCAAAGGCCAATATGAGCTTAAAGAATGGAAAAGAAACCTAGCTCTATTATATTACACTTGTACGTTACCAAGTTTTCTTAGGAATGTTCTTACAAAGCTAAATAAATGACTGTGAATACAGCTAGCTGTACATTTTTTTCTTAACAAGATAGTAAGGGTAAGTTCTGATACTAACACAATTTAGAATGTAGTGAAGGTAGGGACAACTTAAGTATGCAGTACCCTGAATGAAACCGAAGAGTACTAAACTAAACTGCAGACTTGAAGGACTTTTTTCAAACTAACATTGTTTCCTTGCAATAAAGTATCCCCCCCCTCCATACTTTTCAATGTCTCTTCATCTGAAACAATTTCATGAAGCTACTCGTTATTTCAATGGTTGGGTGTACTTTGGAGGAACATAACAAGCTCTGATATGGTGGGATAAAGCCCTGACAATGCCCAGATGACTTGCATATTGTCTCCTCTGACCTTGTCAGTGTGCATTTGTATTGTTATATTATCTATCTGTTTCTATCATTAAGAATGCTTTATTTGTTACAAAATCGCTGCTTTCTCTATCTACAGGAGATCTTACCTCACAATATACGTAGCAAACACTCTGTCCATTTAAATATGCCATTTCCTTTATTAGTTTGATAACTTAATAGCAAACTTTTTTTCTTTCTCAGATCTGTCAATCCATTTCATAAGTTTAAGTCTGGTCTCCAGTGAAGTGGCTATTAATCATTAATTCATTGACTCCAAACATTTGGATTGAAAACTCTATCACTCATCCATTTATCCATCTGAACCTTAAACATATCTACAAATCTTTGGCTTCCTAATTTTTTTTTTTTGGAATAGCATTTGAAGTTGTTAGGATAGTCTGTGTGATGTACAATTGTTCTCCTCTTATGTATTCTATAATTTAAGTGTGAATATTTATGAATGATTGGAGTACAACATAAGTCCAGATTAAACAGTGTTTGCATCATTTAATCCATGTGTATGGTATATGCAAGAACTGATTTTTCCATATTCCTTTATTATCTATAATGAAGCATGTAAAGATACAGCCCCTGACATCTTTCCCTATAAATCAGAAATGCCAAAGATGGAATACTCCTGCTGAATGACATTTGTACTAGTTCTAACTTATTTAAATTAGTCTTATTATATGAACAAAATGAATTATCATATTTGAGTATACTGGCCTAATATAATTATTGTATAAATCAGTTATTTCTTTTTGGTTCATATAGTGAAAAATTTTAATAGATATCCTGATTTAACATAGCTTTATTTATCCCTTATGTCAACCAAATGTTTGCCAAAATACAGTTTTTTAGTAAAAGTAAAGAAAGCATCAAGTATTTCAACAACTACAGAAAAGGTAATGCTGCCAAGCAACTATTTCAACAAAGTGCATAACAGTACACTTTCCATAATTAAATTTAAAGCCACTTTTATTAGCTGATTTAAATATATTGCCCATATAGTTATTTACATGCAGACAGTCCTCTTCTGATGTTAACACAACTCTTATCTTGTAGCCATTTATGAATTTATTCAACCAGCATTTATTATCTACAGGCAATATAGCCATTACCAAGTTGAACACAGAAGGACCCAATACCCAACCTTGGGTTTATCCTAAGTTTCATGACAAAGTATCAGAATAGGTACCATTAAGTATGTCCTGCTTAGTAATACTCCTGAGCTAGTTTTCAATCTTTTTTATTAACTATTACATAGTTAACCCCATTTTCCTTTAAACCTAAACAACAAATTGTAGATACTTTCAGGAAGGGCCCTCATTTATGTTTAGGAACAAGACGAACATCAAACAACTTTTGGAAATGCCTACCAAACTTGATTTTGGTTTTCTCACTACTAGGAAATGTGGGCGGTGTAAGCAGTGTTGTTTTATCAGTGTTGATCCTGACGACTTTTGGAAGACAAGGCTTAATTATATATGTAAAACAGGAAAGTTCAGCTGCTGGTCCAAACGTGTTGTTTACTTGGCTACCTGTGATTCATGCAGTGCTTTCTATGTGGGTAAAACCCAGAATGCATTAAACAAAAAGCTATACCACCATGACTATAGCATTAGGCACAGTGACAGTAAAAGTGGCTTGGCTAGACATGCGAGCACCTGCATGTATTTTAAAAAGTTTAATTTTCTGATCTTGGATCAAATTGAACTGGGGACGTATTCAGGTGATTGGAGAAACAGACTGTTACAGTGGGAAATGAAATGTCAGTTTAAGTTAGATGTTGCGAGTGCACCAGGACTGAATGACAATATTTCAATTGTGAGTGAGCTGTGGGCAAAAGCAGCATGCATTTGATTGTTTCAAATAGTTTGAGAGGCTTATTACTGTGACTATTTTGAGTTTTGAACTAAGTGTCATTTTACATTTATGAATGGAGATTTGCTGTTAGCACTTTATGCCTTTAAATTATAAGTGCCTTTAAATTATAAGGTCTGATGATTGGTGGTTGTAAAGGGGTGTGTTATAAACAAATGATTTCTTTCAAGTATTTTAATGCAAGTTGTAGTTCTTCCTTCACAGTTCTGAAGATGTCAAGATATGACAAAAATGCTTAACTGTGGAGAGGTTTTTATTTTTTATTTTTTAGAATGTTTTTTATTGTGTTGTGGTTACCGCAGTGTTTGTTTTATTGGCTTTATTAAATGTTATTTGGGAGAGAGCTTTGAGTGGCCTGCCTCTTGTTTTGTTTGGGCCATTTTCTTTTAAGTTACTTATTATTAAATGATGAGATAAGAGTGTTAAAAGGCTTACCACTCCTACTGATGATCCCATATCCATCGCTAAATGCTTCATGATAATATTAGATCAATAACAGTGGATTTTCATTTCCAAAAATGTGTTGGTTAAAGTCTAAGTATTATCTCGAGTTACTTGGTAGTAAGCACTGTTCAAAACATTTGCTCATGATAGGCATCTAGCTTATTGGCCTCTAATTTTGAGACAATATTCTAGTTCATAGGTTCATTGGAGATTACTAGGCTAATGGATCAAGAGCCCTTAAAAGTGTAGCCAGTTTTACCCAATTTTCTGTTCCTAGGAGAAAGATAACAAGGGTCAACAAGTGAGGTCTTGACTATTTTTACAGACTGCTTCTTCCCTTAATGGATATGGGAGCCACCCCAGAAGTGAATTTGTGACTTCCCATTCATTGGCCCAGATTATGCTTAAAGATGGTCAAGGAAGGGCTCTGCTTCACATGAATAGGAGCCTTTTTATTTATTATTTGTTTATCAGGAAAGTCTGTCCTGGAAAGAAGCCAATTTTCAGTGGTGGCCCGGGAAGAAACATTCCAGACACATGTCTTTGTAATATGGGAGGAAACCGGAATAGCCAGAGTAAACCCACATGAACGCAGGGATGAGATGTGTTGGTAGTTTCCTGGGTTAGTTGATGGTCTCCTCTTCTGCAGTGGGATGACTGTTGCTGTCCTCAACTTTGTTGGTACAAAGCCTGTCTGGAGACTGTTGTTAAATAGGGATCCACATGGGTCGGCTAGGTCATGTTTCAAGCTATTTAGTAGGCACCTTGGGATTTCATTGGGGCTATTAATGCTGTGTTTCAAGCTTTAGACAGCACAGGGATGACCTCTTTGGTGATAACAGACAATGGACTGGTAGGGGGCATTTCATGGGGAGTGATTGGAGGTGATGAGGGGTTTCTGAGTTTATCAGCCAGCAAATTTGCTATTTCTTCTGGCTAAGTAAAGGATGTACCATCTATAGGCAACTCAGCACATTGTTGAGTGTTTTCTTTAAGATTTCAGACATAACTCAAAACTGCTTTGTGGTTATCATTTGCTTGGGAGGCTATTTTATTCTTGTATTTAGCTTTTAAAAACTTGATTATCTCCTTAATTTGCCTGTCGAGACTAATTTGTGAGTTGTTTTCTCTGTTGTGTACCCTTCCACTTACTTCTAGACATTAATATTTTTCTTTCTGTTGTATGGTCTATTAATGCCAGGGGTCCTCCAGGGTGGCTTGTTTTCCTGGCTAGACCTGGGTTTATATTTTTCAGGTGCTGCTATTTCTAAACAGTTGTTTAAGTGGTTGACCAGAACATCCATGCATACTTCTGCATAGGCCTTAATGTTTTCAGGGTTAGGAGGAACATTCAAATTATCTATGTAATCACTTAATAGAAAGTCATTTGTCTTGGAAAAATTCTTTAGGGTTTTAGGTTTGATGGGGGTTCAACTGTTAAATTTATTTCAAAGGATTCCAATTTATGATCCGATCTTACCAATGAGGATATTATGCTGTGGGGGAGGGATGCATAATTCTCCCATCTTTACAAGTACAATTTAAAAGATATTTGAGCACATAGTGGGAGTGTAGGCCAGCTGTTCCAGAGCATTTGCATTGACAAAGTTCAGGAATCTCTGAGCCTGCATGTTAGTGGTTACATAGGCTTCCCAGTTTATGGAGGGATAGTTAAAACTGTCAATGAATAGTGTGCTGGGTTGAGTGCTAAGTGACTCTAGAAACTACACATATGAGGAGTGGTTTTCATATTTCATTGTTGGGATCAGTAGCTAGAGACGGTATGGAGGGGGATTTTACATATAGTCAGTAGGTCATGGAGTAACTCAAGAGACACGAAATTCCAAAATCACTAGAAACAGAATAACTCGAGTGAGTCATCCTGCTTGACCATTCTAAAGGTGCGATTATTTTTTATGTAAATGGAAACACCTTCTCCTTTCATTTTTTTTCCTTTTCTGAGGATATCCTGAATGTGTGATAGGCATTGTAGCCTGGCACTTTGGGGATGCTTTCTCCAACCTTGAGCCACATTTATGGAAAACTGCACATATGTTAGCATTCTCCAGGCTGAGGAGTGCCTCAAAGGAGTGCAGTTTCCTGTTAAGACTCCTAGTATTGATCAATAATACCTTCAGCTTGGCATTAAAATAATTTGTTATATTGGCTGGTCTGCTAGTTTAGCACTGACTAAGAAGTGCACCTTGAGGGTGGCTAATGCCTTTGCCAGTATTCTAAAGCATAGTGGCAACAGGTGCAGACCATCTCTGGTAAAGCACTGTGGTCTGTCAATCATGTTGACCCAGGCTGACAAATATTGGATCCCGTTGAAATGATACCAGTAGCTAAGCCAATCATTGAAATCAATCATTTCAGTTTGCATTGTGATATCATTCTTGGTGAGGGTAAACTGCTGCTCAGTGCAAGGCTCATACTTGCCTGCAACATGCATTCAGAAAGGTCCATCATGTCTATCTTCATATAGTCTGTGAAGACACATTTCATTTCATTCACACTTCCATGGATTATAGCTGAGTCATGCTGATACTTGTGATTGAGTGACCTGAGTGCCTGCATGATCTGGCAAATCTTGGTCCCTGACAGGCAACTGACTGTAATCGCCTCTTTATCCATCTCGGTGAGGGAAGGCATCCATGTGTCTCATAATGGAGTCTCCTATGATCAATATGTTTGAATGTGTGGTGTTTTGACTTATGGGCTTGCTTATGGAGACACCATGATGTGAATTCTTATGTGTAGTGGTTGGCCATGACTTGGTTTTGTTTGCATGTTGTTTCTGAAGGCAGCTTAGGAGAGACTTCTCAGATGTTGGTAAGTTACTTATGAGTACCTCTGCATATGTGGGTTTATGTGTAGACACATTGTTTAGTAAGAGAAATGATGTCCATGTGGCGACAACCTCTTTATCATTTGATTTGTCAGTATGTGAAAGTCATGTCTCAGTTTTCATAGTGTAACTGTATCTCTCACATACTGTGCTTGGTTGTTTGTAGATTAACTGCTTGTCAGTATACATGAGACAATTACTATATTGCCTCAGCATGCCTCAGGCTGGCCACAGAGCTAGCATGGAAGTGCATATCCATGCTTTCAGGTTTTTAACTTATACTCTACTTCATTACTATCTCCTACTTCTTACTTACTCTATCATCCACCTGGCTTTCCTCTTCTTCTGCCACTTGTTTTCCTATTACTTCTTTGCTTACGGACTGTCTTACTGGCTCTCTTTGCTTGCTAACTATCTTACTTGCTCTCCTTCCTACAACTTACCTCTTTTAATTTCTCATATTCTTAGCTCTCTTTTCTCATACTTCCTACCTTATCATTATCTTCCAAAGTATTTTTTAACTTTATAAGATGTCTTTGAGTTTAACTGTGTGTGGTAGTATTTATTTCATTTAGTTATCTTTATCAGACTTAGTATTTTATATTTATATAAGTATTTTTTTTGTGACTGTAACTATGTGAGTCAGTAATTAACTCACTTAGTAATAATGAGTAACTGTAGAGTTGTTAGTTTCTGTCTCTTAAAACTTTCTTTAAAACACTAGTATGTTTGCCTTATTGTATTCTCTGTGGAGCTTTTCTCCCCGGGCCTCTACTGAAAATGGAAATATCTCCAGTTAGACTTGCCCGGTCAACAAATGTAAAATAAAAAAATAAAAATAAAAGTGTTTAATCAGGGAGAAGAGTGTGGAGATTTAATTGGACTGGGATGATAGCACATGGATGAAGAATGGGTGCTATACTCAGTGTGAACTTTAGCTATCCGACAAGGTGATGATGCTATGTGTACAACTCAGATGCTCCTAGAGCAGCAGAGGGACTGGGGAAGGTTGCATAAATAGTTATTCTAAGTGGAATTTTAACCTGATAGTGTTTGCATCTATATAGTTTCCTTCTTAGATACTTGAGTTATAGTAGAACTTTTCCATGAACTAGAAACTAAATTATTTCTGAGCATATTACTGAACATTCTACTAAAAACAGAGATCAAATAAGTTTTATCATTAATCAGTGCAATACCAGGAATCACACTGATGTGCACATCTTGTATTTTTCCTAACTCTATCTAGACAATGAATTACGTGGAGACGCTACTTTGACTTCTAGCTCTATTCCCTGTAGCTTATCTTGGTCTGAGATTATCTACAAAGTTTTGTCCCTATACCATCAAGTAATAAATGTAAAGCATATTTTAGTGGAACAGTTGTTTATACAATTGAAGTGTTTTTAGTGGAATGGCTGTTTATACAATTGAAGTGATTTTAAACCCACGTGGAGGCGCGTCTTCCAGTATTACATCGCCTCCCGTGCAATAGTTTTCACTGGTTTGACCCTGTACGGAGAATATTTCAATAACTAGATCCTTTGATAGAGCTTTTTTTAAATGCTGCCATGTAGGGTTTTATTTGTGCAGTCTGGCTTCTGGGTTTATAATTACATCTGTTAAGAAGCTTCTGTTGTACGCTTCTCAACTGTACCATGGAGCATTATTGTTGAACTTAGTCTCCCTCGCAGGTATTTTCTTAGAGGCTGATTTCTGCAAAGAGAATATCTCAACTAAGCGCCCCTACATTCTAACATTTGATAAAAACAGCTCCCTTAAGGGGCTATAATGCTTTTAAAATTAGAAGAGTTTGCCTATTCTCATATACTCATGGGGTTATAGTGCTAAATTATTTTTTAGTTTTCATTTAGTTCCCCACATACAGACACTACTTGGTTTACAACTTGGTGCTGCTTTTAATTGTCCACTCTCCCTAGCGGCTCAAATGTAACATTATCAAATGCCATCAAGAGACGCTATTAGATTTATATGTGTAAGATATTGGTGTCAGTATTTTATTAAATTTTGAATGTCCCCGGCAGGAACATAACCCTCATTTGTCACGTACATCAGTGTGTGAATAGAAGCCCTATCGCTCCCATTTGTATATTTTAAATTTACTGGCTTGTTTCCTCATCCGTATTACACCTCTGTCTGGAATCTCTTGAACAGAGCTAAGCAAGACTCCTAGTCTAGATAGGCAGCTTCTTTTTTACCAATTTCAATGCCATACATCTGTATAACATGGTGCTGGTTTCTCTAAGATGTCTTAACTGTTGCTAGTACCCTGTTGTGATCTGTGTTTAGTGAAGTGTATTCATTCGCCCTGGTATATGTCTAATCCTCATAGGCACATACATAGTTTGTAGTCTTTAGTTTAATGTTGGTTTTAATGCAAAATTACTGCTTAGAGTATTAGCTATATCTTATGTTTGGATAATTTAGGCGAAATGTTAACTCTGCAAAGCTGCTATCACTTGGATTACTGCCTTATCATATATGACTTAGAGTTGAACTAGTGACTGCAGCCAAGAGAAGGTTTAGACCACCCTTTTGCCTTCACTTGTATCTGTATTTATACAGATTTATTTCATGCTGAATACTGGCTACCATATTCAAAAACTACTACTACTTTAACTGGTTTATTAACTTTACTGTTTGAACTACTGGTTTGGGGTGTCTAAAGCCTTATGTAAATTAAAGTTGGTATCTACTGTTCACTGTATATTACTTAACTAAGCCTCTATAGTTATGTGTGAGCTATATTTCTCCTGCCTATCAGATATGACATGTATTTGATGAATACTTTATTATGTACCTTTTTACTGTGTAGTTTATTAATGCTCAACTATCTGCTTTGCATATTCTGCTTTTTATACTAAAGTTTCTTTTTTCTCCCTTCTCTCCTGATCCCATTTGTTTCCATCCATCTTCACCTACAAGTACCCAGCTCTCTTTGCCCATATCCTGTCCAGGAAACTGACTCCTAATGCCTGACAACAAGGGACCCATTCCAACCTGTTATTACATCTCAGGGTCTCCCATTCTTGTTCCCAAAAGTTTAAAGAAGCAAGCATCTCAATGTCTCCCATCCTTGTTCCCAAAAGTTTAAAGAAGCAAGAACATATGTGGTTTTTCTAAACCTAACAGTTAACTAAAGAGGTGTTAATATTTGGTAGGTAGTTGAAAGTACACTTCTAAGACAGGACAGTCAGCAGCTTACCCATTAGCCTGTACACCCTTCTCGGACCTTTTAAATCTCATTCTAATTCTAGTCTCACCTGTTAACCCTGGAACAGACTTCTCCCTCTTACTATCTGCTACTGCAACATTGGTTTTGTCCACTAGGTGGCACTCTCTCCTGGTTCCACCTCCCTCTATCTATCCTACTATCCCTTACCATAATATGACAAATTTTCCTTGATTTTTCCCCAGTCTTGCTACTATTTTAATTCACTTGTGATCTTCTTACTACTACCTTCAGCTTTTTAGCCAGGTATAAAGCTCATTCATATTTTCTTCCATCTTCAGCCTTGTGCCAGCTTCTATCCCTCCTTCTCCACCCATAGTATATTCTAATATCTTCCTGTCCTAATAGTGTTACTTATTATCCCACATTTCATCCTCTAATCCTCTACACTCAGCACCCACCTACACTCATACTGTCCATCCTCCCACTGTGCCCAATCTCTCCTCTTACCTGCAACATTACTTACCTTTCTTAAAAGTTCTTCACTGATTGATTCTTCCTCTTATGCTTCTTCCTTCTCTTGTCTCTACCCGCTTCGTTCACCCTACGGGCTCACTCCGCTCCCCTACCCTACCCCCAATTCCCATCCACTCCCAGAGGTGCTAGACTTATACCTCTTAACCACACCCTCTTTCCAAAACCAACAAATCAAACTGATCTACCAACCTAACCTTTTACACCACACCCTTCTACCACAAAGCCAATCATAAGCTCATACTTAAAGTAACATAACCTACTCTTATATCTTTACTTCACTTTTATCATTCCTACCTGTTTGTTAGCTCCGATAATCTGACCAAGAATTATGCCCACATTAGCTAAATATACTCCTACCAAAATTCTTCTCATTGCCACACTTATAATTGTTCTCACCTCATCTTATCTCTTAATCTCATTTACACATCTAAATTTTTCTCAACTTCACTATCCTTATAAACAAATAACCATACAATCTTGTACTACCTCCCACCAGCATATAAATATAACTTCCACTCCTAGCTACCTTCTAGCAAAGTACCACAGACTGTCCAACATTAAATATAATAACATAATAACCAAGAAAGTTCAATATCTAATCAGTAACACACATAATCCTTTACTTAGACTGAAAAGATTATCGTTAGAAGATGGAGATATCCACCCTAATCCCGGCCCAGCCAATGTCCTTTCCACTAACTCTCATACTCCCAATCCTTTTACCTCATTCTCCCCTACCAAACTTCCCAACTAACTCCTAATTGCTCATCTCAATATCCGTAGCTTAAATAATAAAGTGGCCCACCTCCATGCTCTCTTGGATGTATACTCCTTTGACATCTTTTGCTTAACAGAAACATGGTTAAAACCTGGAACCCATGATAATGAAATCACACCTCCAGGCTATAGTATACTGAGATGTGATCGTAACAAAAGAAAGGGTGGGGGAGTAGCTATTCTATTCAAAGAAGGCCTAGCAGTCACCTCTTCACCCTACAACCCTTCTATGAAAAATAATGCTTTAATACTCATCTCCAAAATACAGATCAATTCTAATAAATCTATAAATATTATCTGTATCTATTTACCTCCTGGAAACAACATCACTACACTAGAAAATATACTTTGCTGGGTCGCATCATCCTTCCCTCAAGAAACTATAATCCTAGGTGACTTAAATATTGATTGGAAGAACATCAATACTGACCATCCTACTTCCCATATTAACTTTCATGGCATCTCTCAAACCATTACCTCCCCCACTAGAATTAACAAACCAAACAAAAAAGAGACTACCTTAGACTGGATTCTTATAAACAACTTTCAACAACCTTATAAGGTAGGGACCTTCCCCTATGATGTAAGTGACCACTCACTGACCTACATAATCAGAGAAAAGATTAATATTGCCCAACCCACAATATTTCAGACAATTCGGAGCAACAAGCATTTTAACATACAGCTATTCCAAAGTGAAATTACTGCTTGTAATTGGTCTCCCCTAAAAGCCCTACCACTTGAAGAGACTGTCAAATACTTCAACTCTAAATTCATAACTATCCTAGACCACCATGCACCTGAGTGTACCATCAGAATTAGATCAAAACCAGATACTTGTCTCTTAAAGATACCAGGCAAAAAATCCTACTCAGAAGCAAAACCTGGGATAGGTGGCGTAGTACTAAACTTACAGCAGATCAACAAGTATTTAAACAACTGAGAAATTTGACAAAAAAGCAATGCTCTCAGATAAAAAAAAAACACAGCAAAATAATCCGCAGAAATTCTGGGTAAGTATCAATAGACTCCTTACCCCTGGTCACTCCAGTACACCAAGCCCAACAGACACTAATCTCAAGAACCCTATCGAAACCGTTAACACCTTTAACGCCTTCTTTACTGAGGCCATACAATCCCTGGCCAGCCAACTATCCCTTAATAACTCTAGTTTTCCTATCCCCACTGATAGCCCTATTGCCAATTTCAAATTACAACCCATCTCTACTAATTTTATCTACAAACTCATCCAAAATTGAAGCCTTGTACTCCTTCTGTCGACCAGATCCCAGCTGAATATCTGAAAAAAGCAGCTACATCTGTAGCCCATCCCATATCTATTCTTATAAACAGAAACATAAAGGAAGGAACCATCCCAGCCATATGGAAGATTTCTCACATTATTCCCCTACATAAAGGGGGTAACTCGAATGAATACTACAACTACGGACCTATAGCTCTACTATCTCCTTTAGCTAAAATCATGGAAAGATGCCTTCATCACCAGCTACTTAACCATTTAATTCAACATAACTTACTAGCCAATACCCAGCATGCTTTAGGCCATTCCATAGCACCACTACTGCCCTTCTTTCCTTCACTGATTCTAGTAACAGAAACCGTAATAATAACATTCTCTCCTCAGCTCTCTTTATTGATCTTTCGAAAGCTTTCGACGTGGTTAACCACCCTTTGCTTATAAACATTCTAAAATCACTTTCTTTTGACTCACTAGCAATACAGTGGTTCACTTCCTACCTCAGCAATAGGCAGCAAGCAGTGCTCTGGGAGAATAATCTATCATCCCTCCTGCCAATCACCTTGGGTGCCCCCCAGGGATCAGTTCTAGGCCCTCTACTTTTCTCTATATTCATAAATGATCTGCATTTAGCTATTCCACAAGCTACCTGCATACAATATGCAGACGATTCCACACTTATTTGCACGGCCAAATCTTCTCCTGAACTACAATCCATAACTCAGAAGGTGTTTAGCACAGTTGAGTCATGTTTTTTTAAAGCGTTGTCTCCTCTTTAATCCCAAAAAAACAAACCTCCCACTCTTTACTCCTACCCGTAAGTCCACACCATTAGACTTCTCAGTCATCTCTAATAATGGTACCCTCATTTCTCCTGACTCCAACACCAAACTCCTTGGAATTACAATAGATAACAACCTTAATTTCGACTCTCACATTAACAACACTATAAAAAAAGTTAACAGAAGAATGGGCTGTCTTTATAGGATTAGACTCTTCCTTACCTCTACAACTAGAACCACTATTGACCACTCACTTCTAATCTCTATACTGTTCTATGCCTCACCAATTTACACAAACCTAACTAAAAACAACCTGCTCAAACTAGCTAGCTCCTATAATAACATTGCCTGATTTGCCACTGGAAACCCCTTCAGAACCCATCACTGTCACAATCTAAAACAACTTGGTTGGCTTGAACTACAGAATCAGCTTCAATTTAACCAACTTACCATTGCCCATAAGGTCTTCAGTGATCCAAACAAAACTCCAATACTCTATAACCTTATAATCCCCTATAAAAATCTCAATACCTTACGCTCTTCAAATAAACTATTAGTTAGCATAATTAAGTCCAACAACATGGCAGGTGACTCTCTCTTTTCAAACACAGCTGGCAAAACTGGAACCTTCTTCCTAGTGAACTTACATTGCTTCCTTCCCTACCCCTCTTGACACAAAAGCTCAAATTATTCCTTAGAACACACTGGTTATGCCCTTGCAGGAACCCTGACTAGAATTTCACCCCTGTTCTACCATTTCCCAGTCTCTACTCAAAACTAGACAATATTGTTTAGCATGCATGAAAGATTGAACTGTAAATCTACTGTAACATTTAAATATTTTACTCCTCAGAAGATCATGTCCTAATTTCTGTTCTTTGTCATGTTATGTACAATATAACATATTTGACATAACTGCTATTTACTATTTTATTGTAAACTACTACCTAGTTACTTACTATTTTCTTAGTTTATTTTTAATGTAATCTTTAACCTTTGTTTTTACTGTGGTTAAGTTTGGAGCTTTTCTCCCCGGGCCTCTACTGAAAATGGACATGTATCCAGTTAGACTAGCCCGGTCAACAAATGTAAAATAAATAAAATAAATACATTACCATATCATCAGTAATCAATTAGCTGGCACACATCAGACAATATTGTACAGTTTGGGGATATGGTGACTACTACATGCATGTTATGCACTTTTTTTGCCACCAGTATCAGAAAATGTAATTGTATTCTATCTCTGGTAGTTAATACATTACAAGTATTTAGTTCATGACAACATATTTTTTTGTCATTTTTAATACTGAACTCCATTCATCCTGACAGACATTTCTAGCACCTGCCTATATTTATCTAAACTTTCACATATGCAAGATGTATATTTCTGTCAGCGAACTTCACCTTTTGTGCAATGCAAACAATGTAGATGTGAAGTATTAACTCATCAATTCATCTTAATATTATGTTAAAATGTTCAGAGCTGTCTTTTCCAGGACCCTTATAGGTTCAGAGGTAGTAACTAGGCATTCAGTGTAGGAAAACAAATCCTCAAATTACCGTCTGGTTAAGTAACTTGTTCAAGATCATACTGTAGGCAAATGAAGGTTGAGGGAATCAAACCCTTTGCACACATTTACTCCCCGAGATCTGATAGTGGTGGTCCATAAATACTATGTTGGTGTTTTGAAAGTCTAAGCTCAGAATTGTAAAATTTGGAATAATTATAGACATTTTCTGAGAATAATGTTTTACAAAATGAATTAAATATACCAGCTTTTGAGTGGAACCATTCTGATTATGGTTTCTGTAGTGATATATTTTTTTATTTCTGTATTTGTTTATTTGTACAGTTTTTGAAGGAATTTTCTACCTTATATGCTCATGATGTATGGTGACTGACTGCATGGTTCTTTTCCATTCCGGGCCTAAAGTGAAGATAGAAATAGTGCCTCTCAGTGGGATTTGAATGATGTGAGGTAGAAGAGATACGAGAATAGATATGTGGTATGAGTTGTCTGAGCTAATGTTTTGCCTTCCACAGAACACATTTGATGCAGCAGTAAGCATCTTCTGAGCAAACAGGTCAGAAAATGAAGTGCACACACACACACACACACACACACACACACACACACACACACACACACACACACACACACATACACACACACCATCCACCACACAAACACACACAATCACTCTACTACATGAAAGCAGGGGTGCAAGCCACCCTGCACCCCCCCCCCATGTGGAGGGCTGTGCCCCACACATCCCCCCTACTTAAATATTCTCACTCCGAAGTCGCACTACATACAAACACACACAAAACACCACCACACAAGCTTTCTCTTTGCACACACACATCACAGCAACAAAACACACTGGCACACACCACAGCCCCTACCCAAACCCCTTAACACAGACACACTTACCTGAATACATGACCATAGCTGAACTTTAAAAGCATGAAATTCAAAACCTCCGGTATTCAAGGTTTTAAATTTTGCGCTTCTAAACTTTCGCTATTATGTGGATTCGGCTTCTTGGGTTCGAAATACTGAAATGTGAGATTTCAGTATTTAGAGCTTCTGAACGGAAACCATATATATCTAGAGAGAGATAGCGAGAGAGATAGAGAGAGAGCGAGAGCGAGAGAGCGCAAGAGAGAGAGAGAGAGATAATAGAGATATATTTATATAGATAGATAGATAGATAGATAGATAGATAGATAGATAGATAGATAGGTAGATAGATATCTACAGACAGAGACAGAGAGACAGACCAGAAGAACATATAATACATACATTGAGATATTAGAAATTGAACAAGGGTACCACAGTACAAAGAATTTCTGTTGCACAGAGATTTGTAACTGTACAGAGTAGAATAGAAAGAGAAATTTGTCTGGTTGCAGATAGCCTTAAAGTAATACTGTAGCGCATAGCATTAATGGGGATACCATTACAGAGTTAAGCATTAGACAATAAAATAAGCTGATGTACTGCCTTCCTGGTTTCTTTTTAATAATTATATATGTCAATAAAATTGAGTTTACATTGTAAAGATGAGCACTCTTCCAGCTTTATTATTTTAAAGAGTATGCAGCTAAAAAGATTGGATACTGTATCCATAACTGGAAACTGATGGAGTTCCTTGAGGAGGTTGTAGTTATGTGTTCTGGAATCAGGAAAAAAGCAAATCTGAAAAAAAAATCATATTTCTGGAAATTTGCACCTTTTGTGTGTTGTAGGCTGAGGGTAGAACTATTAAGAGTAAGCTGCCCTCAAGTAGTAGAACCTTGTTTGACAATAGACGACCTGCCAGGAGTTGACTGAATATGAAAGATTGTAAAACAGAGCTTGGGATGTGACAATATCTCATTTATTAAAATAAATGTTTGAATAGTGAATGATAGAGAAAGCACCAGAATCATACACAAATATTTGAATCTTGTGATGTTACAGATATGACTGCTAACAGTTTTTCTGAGCATCATAATTGGTAGGGCAGATGCTTTTTGGGTAGAAACAAATAACATTGCATTTGCTTTTGCTGGATTTTGTTGATTGTTAACCAATAGCAAAGCTTAGCTGTTCTTGTAGGGGAATTGGTGATTTGTTTGATTCAAGGAGTAAGATGATGTATATAATGTGAGGCCAAGATGTTAGGACTTCAATAATATCATTAATAAATGGTAAGAAGAGGAGAGGACCTCGGACAGGTAGAATTATATGGTGGACAATTTCAGAACCTATATATGTATGAACTTATATATACATATATATATATATATATATATATATATATATATATATATATATATATATAGAGGGAGAGAGAGAGAGAGAGAGAGAGAGAGAGGGGCAATGGCCACATCAACAGATACCCCAGTTCTTATGCAGCAAATGCTAATGTTAGTAGCAAGAAGAGCTATAGTGCTGCTAAAGGCTTTGCAGAAACCATGCTGGCGATTTTAGTAATGAGAGACTGCAGATCCGTCAGTAGTCTTTGAACTCTGTGGGAGAGGGAACAATAGCATGCTTGAAGGATGTGGGTATAATAGCAGTAGTGAGGTACTGTAAAGGTTAATGATATATGTTAGTTGTTTGGTAATGCAATACGCTAATTTTCTAAGGAAGGTGAGATGTACATTAAACCTGGCCGATGAAGAGATTAGGTTTGCTGTAGTTTTATAGTTTCTATTGGAGATATTTCTGAGAAGTAAAATGTCACAGAGTATTAACCTAAAGGGTAGTAATGTGTGGTGAGGTTTTTGTTCGCTTCAGGGTAGACTGAACTAAGAGAGTATAATTTATCGGCTATGGCTTGCATTTTAGATTAAAATGGAATTGTACATTTCACTTAGATGCTCATAAGGGAGGAGACTGGTCAGTGATGTGCCCTCTCAGCCATGTTATTTCTTTCCAGGAAAGTTCTGGTTTGTTAGTGATTGCAACCTGTTTTGCCTTGTGTATTGTGGCTTAGCAGAATTTGTAGCTAATTTGATTATTTTGCTAAGGGAGAAGTATTTGGTGCAGTTATATGTTGGGCTGTACTTGTTTCAAGATTTTCCAAGAATTGCCTCTCTGATTCATGATAGTTATGGTCTCTGAGTTAAGCTAGGGGCAAACTGGTGTCCCAAGCATTCTTTAGATTGTTGGAAGAGAATTTTGGATGTCAAAGACAATGGATGTAACCAGTTCTAGGGGTGACATAGAGTCATTAATATTGTAAAGTGGATTCCAGTCTATGTAAGTGAACATGAAATTAAGGGTTTGGAATTTTTGTT
>NC_056726.1:1917799784-1917807284 GCF_019279795.1 Protopterus annectens
AGTAGATTTTCTATATTTTTCTATTCTATATTTTAAAATTAGTTCCGCACATTTGTTGTGTACTGCACACACACACCCTCTGAGGCACATGCCCTCTCTCTGGTACAGCTTTTCACTGGAAGAGTGTAAAATTAAAAAAAAAAAAAGTTTGCAAGTTGTTTTCTCTACTCATTCGCAAATGCCTGTACAGAAAGAAGAATGCAGGAATGGCACATCAGGATTGCACCTTCTAACACCTTGCTCCCATCCTTGCTATACTAATGATTCAATGGTGCAGGGTAAGCAGTGGTCCCAAGTTTTATTTTCATTTAAAGGAGACAATTTATGGCCCAACCTAACTAAAGAGGATATTATGGGGGGAATGAAGCATTCTTCCATATTAATGAGGACTGTATTAACTATGTTCACACCCCTAGTGTGTGGATGGTCTATATGGTCCTGGGTGTTTGTGTTGACTTTTTGCAGAATCTCCTATAACAGCAGAGTTATATTGTTATTCTTAAAACGAGCCTTTTATTGACCCAACATTCCCAAAAGGGAACACTAAAGAAAACCTAGTATAGGCAGTGAAGCAGACTACATATTACAACTTACACACACACACACACACACACACACACACACACACACACACACACACACACACACACACACACACACTCACATATATATATATATATATATATATATATATATATATATATATATATATATATATATATATAGATGGATAGATATTCTTTTGTCATTGGACATATTTGTTATTTGTTGTGAATGATTATTTGAGTCACTCGATTTTAGCTATGCATATTTCTGTTGAATTTATGTCATTTTTGAAGAATTTCAGGAAAATTAGATTTATTATTTGCGAAATGCTAGATGTAAACATAAACTATACTGGCTTTGTTAGTTTTCAGTTTCAGTATTCTCCTATGTTATGTTCATATTCTGGGGGTCATTTAGGCATTCTTTGACCAGTACTACCTTGACAAACATCACTGTTCCCATTTGGGAACTTTGGGTCATTTTGACCATATTGTGTTAGTTACTGGTCATGCCTACTCTAGAATTATTGTACCTTTTATGGGTGGCTACTGTTGTGGGTGTATGAAATTGCCATTTGTTTACAGAAAGTTTAGTGCTTAGCCAAACATAAAAATGAAGGAACAGAAAATGTTTTCTCCTGATATGGGCAAGTGTTTGATGTATGAATGACATTTTATACAATGGGATAAATATTTTTTTCTGAAAGAAAGCAATATTTGTTCTAATTTTTTTTACAGAGTTGAGATGCCTTTCAAAAATACTTCACTCTTGCTTAGGCTGTGGAAGCAGTACTGAAGAATTCTTACAGGGACACAGAGGATAATGACATTCCAGAAATTTGTATTCTTCCACCAGTGAATGGCGATGATTTTGAGGTTGCACATATTGATGAAGATCATCTGGTTTCAGATGAACCATAAGACGTTTGTGGAGAACTGGACATGTTCATTGGTGCCAAGTGTGTCTCTGATGAAACTGACTACTACAGCAGTTAATTGTGACACTGAAAAACACCATTCACGCAGTAGGACAAGAACATCCAATTGTGGGTGGAAAAAAGGAAGCGGTTCATACTATGGTTGAAGAAGATAACTACAGTTCTTCAGAGCAAAGAAAATGAAAAACTACAAAGCCGGATGAAGGTGTGTCAGAAAATAAGATTGCAGCTCAAAAATACAGGTCTTCAGAGACACTACATGTCCCACCGTCAAGCCATAAGACCAGTTGGAAAACAACAGACAAGTTCATGGAGCCTATGAAATCTAAGGAAGTGACCAGACTGCTTGATACATATCCATAACTGCTTATGAAGACGCCGCTGGAGTTATTTGATACATGTTTTGGTGATGATCTGTTTGATCACTTGAAAACCCAGATGGAACTGTATGCACGTAGTGTTAAAAATACATCAGGGTTTTCAATGTCCACAGAAGAGATTAGACAGCTCGTCGGCATTGTTCTGCTGTCAGGATCCCAGTCATTGCCCAGAAAAAGAGATTACCGGAGTACGGCTGATGACTTGCGTTGTGATGCAGTGAAGAAAGCAATGACCAAAAACAGATTCCAGGAACTGAAGACATTTTTCCATGCAGCCGACAACAAGAACCTGGAGCAGTCTAAAGCTGCAGAAGTGAAACCTGTTTATAATACTCTGAACAGTCCATTGATGGCTTGTTTGAAGAAAAGTGAAACCTTTTTATGATACTCTGAACAGTGCATTGATGGCTTATTTAAAGAGAAGCTGAGTATAGATGAATCAGTGGCAACATATTATGGCCAGCAAGGTGCGAAAGTTTTTATAAGAGGAAGCTAATAAGATTTGGGTATAAAATTTGGATGCTCTGTTCTTCAGATAGATTCCCATTCCAGGTTTCTATTTACTGTGGTAAAGCAGATTGGCCTGAAAATGTTGGCATGAGAGAGCATGTTGTTCTCAGTTTTGTCAATAAAGTTCCATCAAAAAGGCATACTCCGCAGCCAAGAATGATAGCTAAGTATACGTCAGGCATTGGTGGTGTGGATCTGCTTTAACGACTTTATGCAGCATACCGTCCTATGATAAAGTCAAAGAAGTGGTGGTGGAATCTTCTGGTTAAAGCATTCATGGCAGTAGTTGTTGGGTGGAAACTTCACAATAAAGTTGCACCATCCTGCAACTGTCTCGCATATCTCGAATTTTGCCGTGAGGTTACCAGGGGTTTTCTCAGGGGAGTACCTTGTCACTGGATCAGTGGTGCCACCCCATCAGTATATACCCAACAATACCTTGAGTCAACATCACAAGGGAAGTGTGCCTATTGCCAGTCAAATGCACAAAAGAAAATGTGGAAAGTCTGACAAGCGCCTTCCCATCAACTGCTTTCAACAGTACCACACTCAGCACTTTTGAACTCTGTTAGGCTTGATGTCTTGACAAATGTCATTTGACAATACAGGGACTTTATTTTTTACTTTTCTTTGACATATCTCTTATACTGTACAAATAATATGAAGATGACAGTTGTAAAGTGCAGTTAAACATTAACATTAAAAGATGGATGTGGTTGGACTACTGTGATAACGTTAATGTACCAATGCTCCCATTTAGGAACAAGAGTATGATTTTTAGATGCTGATCAATTTTACTGTGAACTTGCATTTCTTTATCTCAGAGGATGAGAAAGTGTCAGCAAATATAATATTTAACAAATTTTTGCCTTTTATTTATACACCTGGGAAAATAAAGGGTTTTAAGATTCAGAAAAGATTATCACTGAGAGTACAATGGCAATCGCTGATACAGAAAAACAACATAACCACAAAATGAAACCCCTAATTAGTGGACAATTACATTGCCTTTTAACTGAACCCTGATCTGTTAGACTTAACCACTCTAGTTTTCCCTCTGTGAACCTCTGCATTACAGTAACAAAGGTGCCTTTTAACTCACAGACAGTGAGGCATCTGGAGATAGTTTTGCTGGACTTCCATCCCAAAGAGTGAAAACCCACATAGAAGAACCCCCCCCCCCCACAAACACACACACACACACACACACACACACACACACACACACACACACACACACACACACACACACACACACACACTCACACACACACACACACACACACACACACACACACACACACACACACACACACACACACACACACATAGACACAATGCCAGATCCGTGTTAGCTTCCATAGTCATGCTCTAAGCTGCAGTCCATTCACTGGAGTGAATGAAGGTACACTCTTAAATTAGTGTATACATTTTTTTTCTCCATGCAGTCAAAATAAATCAGTAGAATGTTTCTCTAGTAGGGGCACATGGCTAAGTAGCATTAGCTGCTCACTTGGACTGTCGTATTTGCAAACATGTTCCCATTGTGACTTTTGTTTATGCTACAACTAGTGTCAATGTTGGACAGAGGTCTCTGAATCTGAATCACTTGGGAATAAAGCACCGAGGAAACCTTGTAGTGTGGTAAACCTTTATGAGTCTGAATCCAAGGGTATGTGTCAAAGTATATATATATATATATATATATATATATATATATATATATATATAAATATATGTGTATATGTATCAAAAGCTTAAATATGCAAACAGTGAATTTTTCCCAGGGTAAGTAAACACTTGTCATACTTAAACAAAACACTCACCAAAGTAAGTAAAGCACCCCCATACCTTCCCTAACCATATATAGCAACTCTGGAATTGTACTACAGTGGAGAAAAGGGCATGTTGGGCAAGTGTTTACTTACCCTGGGAAAAATTTATCATTTGTTTATTTAAGTTTTCACAGGTTTCATCTTGCAAAAATGAATTTCAATTATATGAGGTTCAACCTTTCAAAGTAGATCCATATATACACAGACACACAGAAAGGGGGAGGGAGACAGAGAGAGTCATAGGTGCACCACAAATTTAAATCAATACTCATCCCTTAAATATAAACTAAAGAATACAGTCACATATCAATAAGTAGCCTTGTGTTTTAAAGGGATAATACAATTAAATGTTACATCTCCCTAATAAAAAATTGGTTATAACTTTCTATCATATTCATCACAACTGGAGATTTTATTATAAGCCAGGTTGAGAAAGCCCCCCCCCCACACACACACACACACAGTACAGTAATCCAGTTTTTCTCTTTTATTCAGTAATAATACCTATATATAGGACTGAGACGAGTCAGATCCTGAAATCACCCTATCAATCCTAACAAGTATACAGCATGCATAATGTCTTAAGATTTATGTAAAAGGAGCACTATGTGTCATCATGCACCTACAGTCATGAAAATGAGCTGAAATATACTTTAGGTTTCTTGAAGACTGTCCAGTATAAAAAACTGCCACATGTACTGGCCGTGATAGATGAGCTATGTATTTTCTGTCTCAAGATACATACGTAACATCTAATCTGGAATGTGCCTCTAAAGTTAATGCTAGTAATGAAAAAACTATATAAAATATAAGGACAAAAATAACATTACCCACATGAAAAAGGGACTTTTATAAATCTCTTGTGCATCACAGATCTGGGACCACACACAGTTTTGAATAACTTAAAATGCTGTGAGAGATTTTTACAGATTGTATAGCCACTAAGACATCTGTTGTTCAAAAAAAGATGATAATAAAGGATTAGTTAACTAAGTTCTAGTGTTTGTTAATAATCCCTTTTAATTTTGTGGTACTTGATCCACAAATTAGTACAAATTTTAAATAAGTGCTCTCATTAACAAGTTTCTCCTTATATATAAAAACAGTAGCCCGATGGTACGTATCATACATTCCATGTCTGAATCTATAGGGCATATACAGAGAGGTATCTAAATACGTGTTTTGTGCACTACATATATCTTTTGCTCTCAAAATTTGTGTTTTAGGAATATTTGTAATTGTGTGGCATGTATGAACTATCATTTGACTAAAGTGCATTCATAAAAAAATCTTTCTTGCAAATATCAGTTTTTAGAGAACCATCATCCATCTTAAACTATTCACATCCAGGAAATTGAGAGCAGAAATATCAAAATGTACAATAAAGATTAAACCAGTGTCATTGATGTTCAAGAAATTATTAATTCTTTGACATAATTAGTATCTTTTTTATCAATTCACTCATAAATTATCCATGTAGTGGTGTTTACACATACTGAAATCAGTCAAAAAAGGAGTTCTGCACTCATCATAAAAAAATGGCAGAAAGGGAAGCTAAATGTGCCCCCGTAATGGCTTTTTAAGAATAGCTTTATACTAAACCTGTTCCCTAACTGTGAGGCTGATCCCTTGGTTACTTCTGCACACTTTCACTCCCACCCCTGAATCAGAGACAGTAGGATACCTTAATTAGGCCCATTTCATGGGAGAAGATTCTAATAGGGTAACCCAAGTGAATGTCCCTGAAAATGGATGAGCTGCAAATTGAAATTTGTATTCTGGGGGTATAGAAGTTTGTATCAGATTTTGTTCACCTTGCTAATTATCAATTTCAGACAGGTTACAGACCAACTTAATGGAAATGTCTATATAATAAGACCAAGATTTTTGTCTTTTTAACTGCATTGAGAAACACATTAAAGTTCTAGGATAGTAACTTTGATAGTGTTCAATAGTAAGATAAATCATCCCCTTAACCTTACTGTACTGCAAAGGAATATAATAGCATGTTGCAATTGTTTGCCAACAAATCTCACCTTCTGAGTTTTTAGTAATGCCATACAAACATTCAATGCAAAACTAGCTACTATTTACAAAAAATTCAATAGGAAAATAGGCAGACTTGCTTCAAAGATAGAGGCAATCTGTCTTTATTAAAATTTGCCGGAACAAAACACAGCCAGCTGAGATGTATCATAAATGACATAAATAAATGTCTATGCATATCTGCTTTAATAAAAAAAGAAATATCACCATTAAACTTACTAGAACACTCTTGATGGATGCTGCTCCTCCTCAACCACTTTAATGCAGTTATTGCTTTATTGATAGAAGCATGAGATGAGTATAGCTATCTACATGTCAGTAGCTAAAATTTCACTACAAAGAGAGCAGGATGCTGTATCAAGAAGTCACCTTGCAATGCCTTGCAATGTTTGTGCAATACTCCACACCCCCAGATTTACTATTTACTCTTCTTGTGTCATGCGGTACTACAAAAAATATGTCATCCTTCACTTATGGCCCCATAGTACCTCCAGAAAAATAACCAAGCAGACGAATAACCAAATAATACAGAACATGCCCTTCCCCAAAGTGGTGTTCAGTAGACAGTGAAGTTGGACTTGTTTTTCTTTTATTCTTTTTTTTTCACCTTCTGCTTCATTATTCCCAGATACACTGGTGTACCCATTGACTGCCAAATCTGTCAGCCTCTCTTACTTCCCTGGACTAAGGTGCAGAACCTAAGAACATCCTGGGTGTTCATGCCATTGAGCAACTCACCATGGGGTGTGTTTCATTTATGACCATCCCTTGACACCCCCCTCATGTTTGCCTGTTATATATGATGACCATTCCCCTCTGTGAACTAAACCTCTTCACAGGGAATGCCTAGAGAAAAGCCCCCCATTCCCCCAAAGATAATCACTGCCTAAAGATTCAATAGTCAGAACTGATTGGGAAGATATACTTAATTATTCATGAAGCTCGGCGCAAGGCTGGCATTAGGCTTGCACCGACCGTACGGTATGCAGATGGCGCAGTAGCGCCATATGCATATTAATGAAGGCGTGCTGCCGCCACATCCACATGCATAGGAAATGTGCACGAGTGCATGGGGGGTGTTGAAGCGCCGCACAGAGGCGTGGACATGTCGGCTGTTTACGTGCAACCTAAAATGCTGAATATTACAGCCTGCATGCAATAGTAATCACATATGTCAGTGTCTGTGGATACTATAACATGTGCAAAGCATGCAAGACAGTTCTTGTGAACATAAAAATAAGAAGCA